>NC_047029.1:33444436-33753706 GCF_902652985.1 Pecten maximus | reverse complement strand
CGAAACAAGTTTATGTGGCATCAGTTTTTTCTAGCTGGTTGAAAAAAATTTCTATTCTATGTATAAAGGATGACTCTCCCCAGTCATATGATCTAGCCCCACCCCCACCCCAGGTGTTTTGATTAAATTTGTCTTTTCCTTTTGTCTGTTACATTTGTCTAAATCAATTTTTCATGTTTTTTTTCCATTCCTCTTAATGTTGGCCTGAATATGGTTGACTCACATTTGTTTGAAACAAGTGACAAAATACCTCATACATTTGCTGTTTAATAAATCATTCGTAGAACGATATTGATCATGATTTGATTACTGTTTAGTTTTCCATTGCAGGGAGGTTGTCTAGAAATATGACACCAGACATTCATGCTGCCAGAACTTGAGAAACACTAATGCCAACTTTCTCTCGATCAGAATTGCAAATTTCTGCTGGAGTCCTTTAACTATGCTAAAGCCAATCTTTATGGCTATTTGTAACAAATCCTTACATATTTTATTCCAAGGAATTGAATCTTAATTCAGTCCTTTCTGAGAAACAGGAGAATTGCCATACTTGAGTTTATTGCCATACAGAAACACAAGCCATCAGATTTTTAATTAATTTGAAACATTGCATCTAAGGATAAACAATACATCAATTTAATATGTATACCCAAAATGTGAGACAAATTTAGAAAAGGGAAACGTAAGAACAGGATAGTCCGATACAGCATGTGGAATTGGGTTGAAGTCACAGAAGAATTAGTCTGTGAGAGGTAGTAAATATTTTGTAAAACACCGTAATAATATCATAGATATTGTCGTAAGGTGCCGATAGTCATTCAATTAGGTAATTACCAATCCAAAATTTGTGGTAGCGTGTTCGCAAACAGTAAAATCGGTGGGTATTGCATGTACTGGAGACTATCAGTAGAAAGCGGTTTGGGAGGGGAATTCTGCCACATGACCCAAACTGACGCCTGCACACTTTACCTTGGCTGTAGGCTTAATTCTGTTATTAATTAATTGACATGTGTCCAAAATTGTCATTAGATTCTAATTAAATTCTTGATGGTTACAGGAATGAACATGTTGTTGAGCTCCCCTTCAGAAATAGCAGCTCGCTGTGTTAAAATATCAGGGTGAAACATAGAGGCCCCCAGGACCGGTTGATTTATCCCATACCACAACAGAGAAATAGACCCAAAATCAATTACACAGAAAAGAAAATGTTTGTGCTGTTTTACAAACTACTTGATTCATGCTAAAATTACGACACATCGCTCGTATAATTGATAGATGTTGTGATTTTTACGACAAGCCTGCAGCGATTAAAAAGCAAAACATGTTTTTTAAGCAACTTGTAGGCTGATATATAACATTAAAAAAATAAAACAAGATATCACATTGGTTTTAGAATACATTGTATAAAAACATGAAATGCAGGGCAATACATCTAAAGACTAACACTAGGTGTGCTTAAGGTAAGAATATCATCGGGGGGGGGGGGGGGCGGGGGAGAAAAGAAATATGAAATAAATTCACTCATATATGAAAAAATGGGTTTTTAATTTCACTGAGTTTGACAGAAATGACATGGCTGATATCCCATATGCCCTAGAAATATTTGTATTCTTGTGGACTTTGTTTGGGAGATGCCAGAACATCGAAGCGTATCTTGTGGCAGTATTGTTTAATCATCCATGTCACCGCCAACCTGTAAGAGATCCCTTTGCTCATTCAACCAGGCTGTGTTACCATGGGGTTTGTGTTCCGTTCCCCTTTCACTGGCTGATTAAAACTCTTAGATAAATATTTTCCAGAGGATGGACAAAAGAATGAATTTGAGGCTATATAAGATGTATTTAGTTACTTTCTTAGGGCAGCATTGTTATTGATGTGGAACAATGTGTACTGTAAAAACTGGAGGTCCACTCTCGGAGGTATTCAATTTCTCCTGGGCAGAAACGTGATCCCTGGGGAGGGAGAGGATGAACTATATAAAATTTGGCTGAAAGGTAATAGGCAATTTTGGTCCAAAATCAGACTGCAGTGAAAAACCTTCATGTGCTATTTTTCCCCTTGGATACCACTTGCTCATGAAAATAGTGTTCCACCACTTAACTACTGTAAACAGACCTTTCTTAGTTATTTTCCTGTAAAGGTTGAGATTTTTTCCACTTTTCTACTGTATACAGACCTTTCTTAATTTTTTTCCTGTAAAGGTTGAGAGTTTTTCTATCTTTCTACTGTATACAGAAATTTGTAAGTTATTTTCCTGTAAAAGTTGAGAGATTTTTCCACTTTTCCACTGTATACAGACCTTTGTAATTTATTTTCCTGTAAAGGTTGAGATTTTTTCCACTTTTCTACTGTATACAGACCTTTCTTAATTTTTTTCCTGTAAATGTTGATAGTCGACCACTTTTCTACTGTATACAGACCTTTGTAAGTTATTTTCCTGTAAAGGTTGAGAGTTTTTCCATCTTTCTACTGTATACAGACATTTGTAAGTTATTTTCCTGTGAAGGTTGAGTTTTCCCACTTTTTTACTGTATACAGACCTTTGTAAGTTATTTTCCTGTAAAGGTTGAGAGTTTTTCCATCTTTCTACTGTATAGACATTTGTAAGTTATTTTCCTGTAAAGGTTGAGATTTTTCCCACTGTATACAGACCTTTGTAAGTTATTTTCCTGTAAAGGTTGAGAGTTTTTCCATCTTTCTACTGTATACAGACATTTGTAAGTTATTTTCCTGTAAAAGTTGAGAGTTTTTTCCACTTTTCTACTGTATACAGACCTTTGTAAGTTATTTTCCTGTAAAGGTTGAGAGTTTTTCCATCTTTCTACTGTATACAGACATTTGTAAGTTATTTTCCTGTAAAGGTTGAGAGTTTTTCCACTTTTCTACTGTATACAGACCTTTGTAAGTTATTTTCCTATAAAGGTTGAGAGTTTTTCCACTTTTTTACTGTATACAGACCTTTGTAATTTATTTTCCTATAAAGGTTGAGAGTTTTTCCACTTTTCTACTGTATACAGACCTTTGTAAGTTATTTTTCTATAAAGGTTGAGAGTTTTTCCACTTTTTTACTGTATACAGACCTTTGTAATTTATTTTCCTGTGAAGGTTGAGAGTTTTTCCACTTTACCACTGTATACAGACCTTTGTAAGTTATTTTCCTGTTAGTTATTCTTTTCATACAAACTTCCATGATCTTAACTGTTGGTAGGGCATTAAAAAATACAAAAGTTAAAACCAAAAACAGATGGAGAATGAAGATCTTCCATTCCTTAGTAAACTGTGAAGTGTTGACATGGAAGGCTTAATTTAGTTTGTACAGGTTTGACAGCATATTTGAAAATCAAAACATTTAAGGCAAACAGCACAGATACAATAGGTCTAATCACTGCTGGATATATTGATGACCTCCATACTGGTAAAATAATCATTAGAAGTGACCTTGTGAGTGAAGATGTCAGCCAAAAAATGAGAGATTTGCAAATTAGGATACTACAGAGCATCTCATCTATATTGTCTAAATACAACCTTTGTCAGACATCTATAAATTTAGTGCTCAAAGTCGAGTTATTTGTTTTGTGTTATGTACTCCTTGTTAAATTATCGTTTGGAGGTCACATTGAGGGATATTGTTTATGACCTTGGCAATTGAAAAGAAGTTGACATTTGCTTCGATCGAGGCTAATGAAAGTGTTGAAGGTAAATATTTGACTTCTCCTCTTGGCATAATAGCCATTGTTGATTTTGACAATTGCTAGGGAACATTTCCAATTATTATCCGTATCCATAACAACAGAAAATTTGTGTTAACATAACATCTATAAATAAGTGATGTATTGACCGCAGATACTCAGTTAGGAACTAAAACACAGATAGCTAAACTAAGTGATTTCTATTGTAACAAAAAATTCAATCTTTTTTACTAATGGATTATCGGAAAATTAACGGTTGTTTTCTCATGGATACTAGATTTTCATGTCAGCTAGAATATGCGTTGTAATACTGCACAGCACAGCAACAATCACTTATCTTTAGTTTCCATACCATAAAATCGCCATGGGATATTCTGTTGAACAATTATATCTTAATTAGCATTATTTTGCCATCATTCAGAGAATTATGTTACTGTGCTGCGCTTGTGATCGTGATGGAAGACCGACACAGAAAATGACTGCAAGAATGGGAAATGATTGGTCAATCTTATTGATTTGGCTTTTGAAAGGTTGAACCCCTACAGGACTTATAGGATAGATAGATCTTGTCAGGGAATCTTGATTGTTTGTTGCAGAATGATCAAGTGAGAACATACCTTCTGTTGTCTTTTATCGTATGACCTTTTAACACCTCCACAAGTTGTCTGATTAGGGCACTTTTCAATACCTATATAAATAATGCTGTCGGTATTAGCACTATAAGTATATTTTTAGGCTTAATTATCTAATTGAACCACATAAAATACTGAATAAAGAGGTTATAATTTCTAAATTTGCGTTCATTTACTAGAAACTGCTTGAAAAGACCTATGTGAGCTCCCTAGATTTAGCATGGTGTAAAAGAATGAAAAAACATTTTCAGCAAAAATAGGCCCGTGTCGGTGCATTGGGCCTGACAATATGTTTTTCTACACCAATATAGATGTGAATTGGTCAGGTGCTCTGGTTTGTGCAGAGCAAATAATTAAACAGCTGCCGTCATCAGTTCATAGCCACCTGCCATCAGGGATGGGATAGCTGTTGGTATTGGTCAAAGGCTGCAACCTTCAGAATTGATAAAAGATATCTGTTTTATTGGTCAATTGCCACCAGCCATTGGGGATGAGACAGTTATTGGTGTTGCTCTAAGACCACAAATTTCAGAAATGATAAAGCTATTGTCATTGTTCAATGGTCAATAGCCACCAACCACCAGGGATGAGACAGCTATTGTCATTGGTCAATAGCCACCAGCCATCAGGGATGAGATAGCTATTGTCATTGGTCAATAGCCACCAGCCATCAGGGATGAGATAGCTATTGTCATTGGTCAATAGCCACCAACCATCAGGGATGAGATAGCTATTGTCATTGGTCAATAGCCACCAACCATCAGGGGTGAGATAACTATTGTCATTGGTCAATAGCCACCAACCATCAGGAGTGAGATAGCTATTGCCATTGGTCAATAGCCACCAACCATCAGGAGTGAGACAGCTATTGTCATTGGTCAATAGCCACCAACCATCAGGAGTGAGATAGCTATTGCCATTGGTCAATAGCCACCAACCATCAGGGATGAGATAACTATTGTCATTGGTCAATAGCCACCAACCATCAGGGGTGAGATAACTATTGTCATTGGTCAATAGCCACCAACCATCCCATCAGGGGTGAGATAGCTATTGTCATTGGTCAATAGCCACCAACCATCCCATCAGGGGTGAGATAGCTATTGTCATTGGTCAATAGCCACCAGCCATCAGGGGTGAGATAGCTATTGTCATTGGTCAATAGCCACCAACCATCAGGGGTGAGACAGCTATTGTCATTGGTCAATAGCCACCAACCATCAGGGGTGAGATAGCTATTGTCATTGGTCAATAGCCACCAACCATCAGGGGTGAGATAACTATTGTCATTGGTCAATAGCCACCAACCATCAGGGGTGAGATAGCTATTGTCATTGGTCAATAGCCACCAACCATCAGGGGTGAGATAGCTATTGTCATTGGTCAATAGCCACCAACCATCAGGGGTGAGATAGCTATTGTCATTGGTCAATAGCCACCAACCACTAGGGACATCAGCAATGTCCAATAAATAGAGTCTTTGTCCTCCATGTCCATTTTTCCATTTATTAGTCATTAATTGCTAATCTTAACTAAATAAACATTCTATCATTAAGGCGTGGCCATCCGTCACAAAGTCTTTATACTTTTCCATGAAAGGAGATGTCCAAATAAACTTGACTGCCTTATGAATATTGTATAGAGATGTTCAGTGCTCAAGCCTGTCTGATTATTACATTTTATGGGTAACTTGCTTTCGATGGCTATATATTACATTTTAATACATGCTTACATACCTTTTATGATTCTGTTTACTAATCAAACTTCAATGCATGTATTATAAGGCTGTTAGATATTGTATGAATTCATGTCTTGATATTATAGATTTATACATCGTCTTTGTTCATCAGAGTAAAACTACCATATAAACCTTCAATGAAAGATGTAATACATGTTTTGAGACGAAATATTCGCATTGCTTATAGGGATTTAGGCTTATCGCTACACTGATTTACAAATGGCTATCTGGTTTAAATATTCTTCTTCATGTTCAGCTTGCATATACAAGTGCTTTTTAAAACTTACTAGACAAGTTTTCTCCATTTTCGAGGTTTTTTTCTGATTTTATCATTTTAATTTGCTGTTAATCTATTGGATCTCTACACCATGTTTAAATTATAAGATTTACCAGAGGAACATCAGGGCTGCCATATCAGAAAATATGCAGATATTTAGTTACTTTTAAAGGAATAATTATTTGAAAATATATCAAATGTCTTGAAATTGGCACCGGATCTCTTTATTGTAATATTAGTAAGATTAAGAGCAGTCTTTTAATATTGTGGATTTCATTTTATTAGATCAACCTGTTCACCCCCAGTATTTATATATAAATATATGTCATTACATTGGTTTGGATCAGTCTAAATTTGTGTATAGGGTTTGAAGGTTAATGCAGTGATTTTCTCCTGAGAAGGCCCCTCTTGGCTAGGGAGAAGTTTTATTGCCTCTGAATAAACTTGACAAGTTTTACGCCATACGATCAGTGTATTTAGACCCATACTGTACCCAGCATGCAGGAGGAAACTTTGCAGTTCCTGTACGGTACTAAGCGTGCTCCAGATCCAACTCAGGTAGCTATCACTGACACTATTTATTTACTTTATACTTACAATTAACTTTTTCACCTCGACCATTGTTTCTGTGAATACTCATATTTGTGCTGGCAAATGATAGAAGGAAACATGCAGGTTTTACTATATATATTTCTAGCCCGTTCTAATTTTTAACTTACTATATTCAAGTGTATATTATAATAACTTTGTTTGCGAGTATATACTGTGTTAAGGTATGCTTATGTAACTCTATAGGTAAGCGTTAGTTTGATTAGATAGCCATAGTGTTTGATATATATATACAGCCTGATGTGTACAGTTCACAACCAATGTTACGTAAGGTGATGATTGTAAATCATTGAGCGTTTTTGAATAACATGTAAATATTTGGATTGCTATACAAACTAATACTAACATCAATAGAGTTTTTATTCCACGTGTTTGTGGTTGATGTTGCTGGTAGTGGTCCAGATGTTGACTCCACTTCTGCGTTGTATACTGTGTAAGTGTATTTAAGTTCAATGAAATCTACACCAAGCTGTGAAAGGATGCAGAGGGGATGCCTTGGCTTGCATGGTGATAACATAATAATCTTGTAATTGAAAACCCAAAATGGCTATGAAATGTCTAACTTGTTCATTTGTGTATGGTGGTCGTGTCTGAATCTAACAGTCTTCCATCTTGGATTTTTGAAATTTTACAATGGGCATGCTTGAAAGGACATATTTAAGTTTTTTGAAGGGTATCTGAAGGTGACTTTGGAATATACCATCTGATAAAGGTCATTGTCTGGAATGTTATAACTTCGTTTAGATGGATGCAGCAGTAAAAAGATACCACTAAGGGAGAGTTTTTCTTTGTCGCTATAGACAATTATTCAAATTCTCAACTGTCCATGGCAATCTAGCCACGACATCTCCACAAACATCCCGATAATATAGAAGGTTGTTACTGCAACTGCAGGTGTGCACTGGGGGCTTGTTGACCTTTTAGTTAATGTCATTGTTTGGGACAAGGACCCCAAGGGTGACATGCATTATTTTAGGGTGTGTGTGATTTGTTCAGCCCTTGGGGGTCATGCTTGTAAATATCTACAGTAATGGCCATTAATGACTTAATGACAAATTTAATACTAAGTACATTTGTGTCACCTGTAACTACTGGACTCCTAGATTACAGTCTATAATGCAGTGGTCAGTCACCCTGGACTTGACCAACAGCATGCCAAACATGTACACTTATTGACCAATATGGCAGACCTATGACAAGTGTGTTTAACCTCAGGCCATGGACAGCAAACCTGTCCAATTCTGTCATTAATTTTTCTATTACCAAGACAGTGGACAGGGAGCTCTGATTTATCTGACCAGACACAGCCAGGTTTTGTGACTTGTAAACAATCGGAAGAGTCCAGTCCATAATTCACGGATTACAAAAGAGATGGACTGTACAGTCTGGGTGTAGCTCCTTCATCACCGACCTTACTGTGTACTGTCTGGGCGTCCAACAAACCTGGTAAAAAAGGCCATAACAACAGACATTTAATACAACCTTATAATTGTATGTCCATTTTATGTCCGAAGACTTTTCCATGTAGACTTGTCTGTAGGGGTGGGAGGTCCAAAATTGTAGGAAAGATTTCAAAATGAACGATATTGTAGAATAAAACAGCTGAACATCCACAGACAGCCATCTCCATGGAGATACACCTAACACAAACCCTCAGCACAACCCTCAAGATCCTGGTCAATTTTTGGTCTATACTGCCCGTCCTCCCGCACCTTTATGAATTTTTAGAAGAAATCTTTATAAAAATCCTAATGCCATGAAAAATTTTAAGTTTTTAGTACATACAAGAATGACATGGATCTTACTTAAGTTTTCTTCCCCACAAGTCTTTATGATAACAGAATGTTACTACAATAATACTATGATAACAGAATGTTACTGCAATAATACATCTTTTGGTGTGCATTTTAATTTTCAAACAGCAACTATAAATGGCTAAATTGAAAATAAAATGGACCTTCAACAAAACATTTTAAATAGTCTATTATTAAAATTAGATTGCACAGGACCTAAAGTAGGCTCAGCGTTTTACTAACTGGATTTTGCCTAAAATTTAATCATGAAAGCCAATTCACTTTATCCAAATTTAATCACTAAACAGAATTAAACAGAAAATCATGCCATTGTGGCGTTGCAGTAGGACCCCTCGTGTCACTGGAACGTAATACCAATATACTTCGCTCTGTCTTGTTAGCAGGTCTGTCCATGGCCAGGGGTCTGTGGTATATCTTTCCCTTCAACTGACTTCGACTGACCTCTAGAAACTCTTATTCCTAACCCCTCTCACATGCATCAACTCACCTTACTGTGGGGGTGGGTTTGGGGGGGATGACTGGTTATGACATCTTGACGTCTTTTTTCCAATACATGATTTACCAAAGAACAATACCAATTCCTCTCCTTTTCCTGACCCCCAAGGGACGTTACCACTCCCCCACCTCTGACCCAAGGGTATTACCACCCCTCACCTTTTTCTGACCCCCAGGGACCTAGTTACCACCCCTCACCTCTGACCCAGAGGGACCTAATTACCACCCCTCACGTCTGACCTCTGGGGGCCTAATTACCAACCCTCACCTCTGACCTCTGGGGGCCTAATTACCAACCCTCACCTCTGACCTCCAGGGGCCTAATTACCAACCCTCACCTCTAACCCCCAGGGACCTAATTACCAACCCTCACCTCTGACCTCCAGGGACCTAATTACCAACCCTCACCTCTAACCCCCAGGGACCTAATAACCACCCCTCACCTCTGACCCCAGGGACCTAGTACTGTACCACCACTCACTGCTGACCCCCAGGGACCTAATACTGTACCACCTCTCACTGCTGACCCCAGGGACATAATAACTACCCTCACCTTTTCCTGACCCCTAGGGACATTACTACACACTCCCTTATTCATTTTGGCCTTGACCCCCTGGACCTCTTTCAGACTCCCAGGGATCTGTCTTTTCTAAGTCTGACTCCAGGGGACAATATCTCTCTTGCCTGGGCCTGACTCCCAGGAGGCAATAACCCCCCCCCCCCCAAACTCAGCGTCACTGGAAACTGATGCCTTCAGCGACCAATCCAAGTCTATCAATTGAGGCTAGCCCTGACTGCCTTGCAGCCAGGACATGCATCACGCTCATTTGTTTGTCCAACTGTAGGCTGGGACAGCACTGGCCAGCACAGTACGCGCTGTAACTCCGCTGTAACTCCGAGCTGGGACAGTGGCTATAGGTGTTGTTATACTGAGTACAGAGGGGGAGTGTGATACTGGGTTAGCAGTCAGGTAACACAGGGGGAAGGTACACAAAATTCCTGGCTCCACTCGGCTGTGACCAATGGTAGGCTATATACTGCGATAAGACCTATCACCTGAGTATTCCACCCATTGGTTCAACCTGTATCTGGACACCATGCTTTTGGATTCATATCAACTCGTACCATTATCGTCAGTCCCTTCCGTGGTGAGTTTTTTTTATTGTTTTACTCTGCCTTCACTTGATCTAGTTTTGTTGTGAGAGGCATTTGCTATTTTTGGGGGAAAAGTTGAGTTAGTTATATACTTACCTGTGTACAGGTATTGTATATAGTACAGGTGTGTCGTGTAGATACTAGCTGCCTGATTGTGTTTCTTCACTCGGTCGCTGTAATCACCACCAGTAGGACGAGACTCAACTCTCCCTCTCACACCTGCCTCAAACTTACACCACTAACCCTGGTTCCGAGGATTTCACGGGCTTCATTTGCTGATTTTCTCATCTTCTTACCGCAAATTACAAGTGTGTGGAATTTTTTTTTTTTTTTTTTCTGTGAAAAGTGTCAAGGAGTATATATATAAATAGGGCAAGCAATTCTGATCTGTTTAGAGACGCAAGAACATTGATGGGTTCACCAGAGTATTACACCATAGCGTGGTTGGACAGACAGGTAGGGTCTTTTATATATTGTTTTATATGTTAATCTTTTCTCTTTCTTGCTTGTTTATTCTGGAGGTTCACATTGGTTTGGCTAGTTCACTTGGTTAAAGTCGTTAATTGTCTGTGTACCTGCTTCCCAAAGACTCCTTCGAGTTACAGGTGGGAAAAAACATGAAGTTGAAAGATATCAATTAATTTCTTATCTTGTCCTGATTTTATCTTATTTAAAGTTTGCTTGATAAAGAATCTTAAAACAAGTCCTTGTCTCTAACACGAAAAAAAACTTAATGTCAAAATGAAGTTTGGAATTTACCTTGATGTAAATGCAAGTAAAGTGTTTTTAGATGTTCCGCAGGGCCATAAATGTGTCAGCATGTGTTTCAAAATCATTTAGTGATGCTTATATATATATAAATTAAGCCTGGTAAATTTGTATATACACAGAGCCCCAGGATGGTCCATGTGATTTTGACTGGTAGAGATTTGTAAATAGACCGAATATATAAGCCATGCCAGAGGCAAATCAGATCAATATTTGTGTGCTACTTTTAATAAAAAAAATGTAGGTCAATTATGCAATAAATCTAAACCTGGGTGAAGACAGAGTAACTTCATTCATTGTTTTGGTAAGGCTTTAAACCCATTTCATCAAAAATTAACATTTATAATTGAGGAATATTTCTTATCAAGGATATTTTTTATAGAAATGCCAAAAAAGAATTTGACATGGGTATTATGATAAACAGATGTTGTGGCCATGGGGAGTCCAACCCAAGGGTTTACATATAGTCGACAGATAATAAAAATCGGTGGAGATGTTAGCAGATTTTTGTTGTAGTTTTGATTTAACTAGTACATTATATTACAGAGGAGCCTACTTATTTGCACATCGAATTTAACTGTTTAAGGAAATTTCAACAATTTTTACATTCAGGTACTTTTGTTTGATCTTAAAATTAAACTCTTTTTTTTTTTTTTTTTTCTGACTTCTTTTTTTTCGGTAATGTTATTATAGTTCACACAAATATGTGACATTTTTTTATTACTGAAGCTTCAAATTAAAGGAAAATCTTGTCAGATGCTACAAAATCCGGAAATTTGAATATCAGTTTTTGAGCTGTCACATGAATAAAGGTGAAGGCCGTCGGTAATTCTCTGTTGACACGCATCCTTGTGGGACTGTATACGTATCGTTTTCGCTCTCAGGTGTGGAATGTCGCTCCGGAATTTTCTGGATGCGGTGGTGGTAGCGATACATTAGAGTTCGCCCATGCATGACGGCTACACACAACACTAGGTTTGTCTTGTTCTGCGTAGCCACGTTAGCTTACTACCATCAGATATATTTAAATAACTCTAGAAAAAATATCTGAATCTGATTTTTCGAGGAATTTTCATTTTTTATCAAGATAACTAGGATAAATCTAGTTTTGACATTAAGACTGGAATTAATAGTTTAAAATATTCAAAAATATTTTTGGTTACCTGAAAGTAAAAAAAGGCCTAAAAATTGACTTAGTAAACTAAGAGGAGAAAAGAGTGTACTTCACCTACCCTCAAAAGAGTGTACTTCACCTACCCTCAAAAGAGTGTACTTCACCTACCCTCAAAAGAGTGTACTTCACCTACCCTCAAAAGAGTGTACTTCACCTACCCTCAAAAGAGTGTACTTCACCTACCCTCAAAAGAGTGTACTTCACCTACCCTCAAAAGAGTGTACTTCACCTACCCTCAAAAGAGAGGAATGGCCTCCAAAGAGCACACAGCAAATATTCTGTCAATTTCATGCTTGACGATGAAACAGGTAGATTTAATGTCCCCTTACTATGCCGACATCAGATAACAAGACATTTGGGAGGAGAAAAGTAATCGCACTTTGAATTTTAAAATCTGTTGTACCGTATTTATCCTACAGTGTTACCATGGACTTTAAAGACATCAGATCTTTAAGAAAATCTATAAAGAAGTAGAACCTTGTTTAAATATGTGTTTTCATATTTTTCTTTGTTAATCGATCATGATGTCAATAAAGTTTTATTGATAAAGAGAATTTGATGTCTTTAAAAAATTTGATGGTGACGTAAGTCTGTTGCTGGTTCTATATCTAATGGTGTTCTGGTAGCTAGTGAGATATTTATCTTTGTGTATGTGTTTATATGCTTTTTATAATATAGTGGGTGGGATGGGGATTACGAGGGGGGGGGCTAAGGAAGTTTCTAACTTACTAAAGCTTAGCATGTGTAGCCACAATTTAGAGCTATATATGTCATTGCCATATTTACATGTCTATATACATATCTATATAAATGTTTATATAAAATGTTTTTATTTATGAAACCTATGAGAACATTTCATGCCCATTAATTTAGGTTCAACATTTAATACATTATTGAAGAGCAGACACTCAGTTGTCACTGATGAAATCCCAGGTGTCTGTTGACATGGGGAACTGGGTAAAACAACAAACTAAGGATATGGTCTGCCCAGTATCCGTACCAGAGCTGTATTCTTGTTGGTCGAATGATCATGTAACAAAACCACGCGGTGATTCGTTATCATCAATTATATATTTGTGTAGACCCTATACCACATTACTATACATGAGCTTTTATAGAATATATATACATTTTTTTAAATATTCCTAACCTCAAATATAACACTTTATTGATTACAATCCCCATTAATTTTTATCGCTATATTTTAAATATTACCATGCATATTTTGATATCTGTTGGTTTGTATATCATTGTTTATTTGTGATTTTTTATTTAGATCTCGAAACATTTTTTTATCAACAGGAAATTGACATGTGATATAAGCGTTGTATATCTACAGCACAAATGCAGCCTGTTATGTATAAGTATTGTATATATATATAATATACGTTTCAAATGATTTATAATTTGATAACTAGTTTAATAATAGACTGCCATATCCCCATTCAAGATCTACGTTTTTTGTGAGATATAGGGCAGGAAACTTCCCATGATGAGAAAAACAGCCAACAGATTTGAAACACCTACGGACATAATTAGTCAAAGCAGGTGTGGTACAGGGGGAGGAATCTAAATACATAGAACAGCATCATCACAGTCTCTGTCCCACAGACTCTTGTCCAAATCAACGGAAATGTATTTGAGTGACTAAGGGCTTATCTGCTTTCCCGAATCAAGTTTAATTTTGTATAGAGATCGTAAATTCTATCACACAGTACATCAAATTACACCTCACGATAAGAATAAATGTTACACTGTTTCATTTATAGACATGATTTTATAATTGGCATGGTATCAAGGACTGTGACTGTATGAAATAAAGCTGGATAATCTGGGTTGAACCCTCGCCATCCCAACTGAAACCAGTACAAAGTTTAAGTGTGGGGACTATCTATATACGTAGCTAATTGGGCATTCAGATCCTGTGTGTAATCGCAGGGAGAAATGTTTACTAGAAGTGGCGCAACTTATGTCAAGTTGTGATAGTTTGATACGATAACAAAACTATGTGCACAAAAAGGAAATGAGCTGAACTTGGTCGATTATACATAGGTACAGCTGTACCATTGGAGGAGGAGATATACTGTTGAATAGGATACATGATAAATCGTTATATCACTGACTGGTTGTGAAAATAGACAGGTGATTCAACCACAAGGCACGGTGATAGATTCACATTTCTGGTGGATAGATAAAAAAGTAGTTGACATTCAATAATTTGGTGAATTCCTTCATATAGTTTTATATTCTTGACTTTGGAAATAATGTTTAGATTTGACCGCCTACCACCTTTGACTGAGGTAAGGAATCAAGAATGCTTTTATGTAAAGATACAATTTATATTTTAATAATCTGTAATGGCTATTATCATCAGATGTTTCAGCCTTGAAATATTGTTAAATGATATCTTGTTTCTCCAAATTACAATTTATATTGATAAAATAGCAAAAGCTTATGCCCCACCCCCTTCCTACTTAATAGTGCACATGAGTAAAAATACTATGAATATTTAATAAAGAGAAAGTGAAAATCACTCTTCATTTGATATTTTAATGGAAATATATGGATGTTGTCACAATTTCATCAACTATTTTCCTTGAAATTAAAACTTCTACCTGGCTAAATCACATTTGACTTGAAAGTGAAAGATCACAACCAGTTTTGGGTGTGCAGTTATTTATAGTTATAAGACACTTAACATGAGGGCGATAATGAAGTCCTATATTCAACTAGTGATGATTTGATATAACTGAAAATCCTTATCCTTGGGCAATTGTGTACTAAACATCTGTGTACATATGGCACTCAATTAATTACAGTGACAGCCATTGATTTTACAAAACTTAATTGTCCCAATAAATTATCTCCCCTTGAACTGATGCAGTGGTAGCCCAGTTATCTAAGCCTCAAGACATAATTATGGATTTTTCCTCCAGATTTTTCTGTCCAATAACAATCATCTCCAACTGGATGCTTTTCCCGGAGTTTCTCTGAAGCTTATCACATGATCTGGACATCAAGTTTATTGGCCGATCCCTATTAGATAAAACATGGGTTAGGAATAAGGATAATAAGCATTGAATTGGATCGGTCAAGTGCCTGGACATTCTTTGTATGTAAATGTCAGGTCTGGCTGGTCGGCCCAGTACAGTTGAGATCTGTAGATTCCCAGATCTGATTTGACAAGTGTTAAACTGTGGTCCCAGACCATATCATATTGTCCGCCTGTAATAATGGTGGTTTGCGACCACTACTCTCCAAATCCCCAGATTATTTACTAGAAAACTTGTTATTGGTCTTTTCTACGTTAGGCAGTAGTTAAGGAAACGAAAGGATATTTTTTTAATCGTGATTCTGGAAAAGTAATTACGATCCTTCCTCACTGTGTCTGGGATTTGGATATTCAAACAATAACACATTATCATGCATTTTGAATTTTTTTTTTAATACTCCCAAGGTACATCATATATGTATAGAAAGTATGGCAGGAAAATTCCTGTGGTTTCAGATAGTGTAGGAATAATGTATTCAGGTGTATATTAAATCCTGGCCGTTCTGTCACAGGTGTACGATAACTGGGGAGATTTTCTATGCAAGGTATACATTACATACTTCCATTATAGTCAAACACAGGATTCCTCCTGGATATTCATTAGGTTTTAGATTCCATGGACATAAATTAAGATAAAAAAATTGTTTTTCATAACAACAGTGGACAAGTGCCAACACATCAACAGGCTTTTGTCCCATATTTTTTAATAAAAAGGATATACACAAAAGCACACCACCATGATGAACCGTCATGCTTGGGTTATGAAGCTTTATTAAAATCAGAGTAGATTTTCTCGACCTGTTGCTTAAATGAAATTATTCATGTTTTAATGGGACCTGAGAGTAGATCTATGTGTGTATGTTATAGAAGAGATAACATTATTATGAAAACTCGTGTTGCCTGTGGCTTAATAGACAACACAAGCCCGCATAACGATAGAAACCTACCTGTGGTGGTAAACAGGTAGGGGATTCTTCCTTTGTACAGCTCCACCTAGGGGAACAAACCAGATCTGTGACCATCCAGTCACCAGATATAGGTGCCTGGATTACTGCCTTCCCTTACAGAGACACTTGGATACACACCTGAATACTTATAAAGGAAAGCAGCTAACCATCCTGTCCAGGTAGGAATTTCTCCGCCTGAATACCTGTCGCGATACCTGATGAAAAGGCCAGATTTAGAGCAGCATGATAGCCATGTGTTGGTGTAGGATAATGTTACCAATGGATTGGTCCCATCCTCACAGGATAAGTCAACTTGTTTTGGTTGCCCATGGTTACTTAATTGCAGTTTTTTTATTTCCAGCTATTTTCTGGTCGTATTTATAGCTCTGTTTTAAGTTTCAAAAGGTTTTTGGTTGTATTTAGTCGTGTTGGCTCTGGCTGAGTTTACGCATGATTTTATATTAGTACGTTAAATTGATTTAGGTTAGTAATATTTGGTTATTTATGTTTTGGTGCAGTTCCTTACTGTCTGAAGCTGTCAATAACTGATTTCACTTATGTTTAGTTGTGTTGTTTAATTTAGTTGTGTTGTTTTAGTTGTGCGATATTGGTAGTTATTTTAGCACAAGTTCTTGTCACCAATTATCTGATGAAATTTCTTTTTTTCCAAACTATAACATCACTGATGTAAAGTCGGACCCTGTCAGCTGATTTAACACATCATGTACACATGACAGCAGGACACATCACCTGGACAATGTCCAGTAGGTACCAATACTCATTGTCTGACAGACGACACCATTTCTCTGTTGGTACCCTCTCATACATAGTCTGATGGGTCAGAGGTCACATGGATTGGCTTGAGGTCAAAGGCCACATGGATCTCGTGTGCTTGTATGATTGTAACATTGATACTGACAGCTGACAAATATTGTACATGTTTGTTCCATTGTGGTGACATAATGGGTCTGTTGGTGAACACGGCCTTGTTCAGAATCATCCTATTGTACCTGGTCCTCCGTCATAGCTCAGGGTTCGTAGGTCAGTATTGATGAGGTCAGCGTAGGTCATTAGTTAGGAGGTCACAGGTCACTTACCATCTTGTAAAAGCCTGTATCAGATGAGTTTGAGATAAGAGCTCTTGTGACTATGATCTATATCAGGACAAACTGTAATAGACTCCAGCTTTCCTTTGTACCCTGATGAAGTGTGGAACCTTCGATACTAATCTCCTGTCTTGTTCTAAAGCACCTAGCATTGTGTGGTGGACGAGAAGGCTTTAGTCACCCTGTAGTGTTCTAACGCTGTCATGACACCTGTCAGACTGAATATTAGGAGTACTTGTTAAAGTCTTCACAGTGTATTCCAGGCCTTAGTATCAGCGGATGGTCTATTCTATCCATCTTTTAAAAAATTATGTAAAAAAAGACTGTCATTGTAAGATATACTAGGGTTTTAACTTGGGTCCGGCTTCATTGTCCTGTACAAAAAAAGACTGAGTAAGTCAACAATCTGATGTGTAAAATAGTTGTGTAGATATTGTTTCCATACAGTGATAGTATCGGAACGTGGGATCAGAGCATGGGATATGTCCCAAGTGTTTTAGTTTTGTAAAAGATACATAGATTTTGAAGAATTGCTTTGCGGAGATGTTTGCGATACAACCAAGGTATTTTTCAATCAATGTTTTAACCAAATATCCTACTTTATCTTAAACTTGTAGATGTAAAACGAGCTGAAGTTTTAACTAAATGGATCAGGTTTATCGTAAATACACAGCATTTCAGATTTATTTTGTTTCAATTAAGTCATTGCCTGTTTTGGACTCAAATCGATATTGAACTTTAAATGAGAAGTCTTAAGAGACATTTAGAACTGAATACTTGCCGAAATTTCTAATTGTATCTCTGATTGTTTCTCTTGAAATGAAAAAAAAAAAAAAAAAATCTTAATGGAAAATTATTTGAAAGCAACTGAAAGGTCAACTGTTTTAAAGTATTGTCTTTTGTCTCATCAGTGTCCTAACTTGCCTTTTTGACCTGGCCTTTTAATTATCCATTAAATTCACAGAAGACGTCCCATAGGTTTGAGATTGAGCGCTATTCTTAGAGCTTTCACGATTAAAAGGTCTTCCTAATGGAGATTCTAAGATGTAATGTCACTATAAAATAAACCATGTCCACCACGGAGACTAATTTGAGTAGAATCTGTATGAACAAAACTTTTGTTAATCTCCTAATTCAGTTTTACTGCGCATCATTCAAGATCTTTCGCACAGAATAGTAAATAAATACCATTATGCTCGAGATCTAACATACCA
Organism: Pecten maximus; assembly: GCF_902652985.1. Lineage (NCBI taxonomy): Eukaryota > Metazoa > Mollusca > Bivalvia > Pectinida > Pectinidae > Pecten > Pecten maximus. The sequence continues at coordinate 33,735,036 of NC_047029.1, read as the reverse complement.
ATTACTTTAAAGATTTTTTCTTTCAATTAATATATTATTTGTTGAGCCGATACAGAACCGTCTCCAAATATTTGAAGTTGACTTTATTAAAGAGCAGATAACCCATAAAAATATAAAAGATAGTACATTTTCATAGCTGTCTATCAGATAATTAAAATTGCCTTTTATGTCGAAAATCTCTAATTTCCCTTTGTGTATTTTAATTGATAAAAACTTTTATTTGAAGGTTTTCATGCTTGTGACACTTATGAAGCTATCATGAAATATTTTGTATAGGAACGGCTTAGTTAAAGCTAGTTGTGTCTGATATAGGGACGGCTTGGATCAAGCTAGTACCGTCTGATATAGGGACGGCTTGGATCAAGCTAGTTGTGTCTGATATAGGGACGGCTTGGATCAAGCTAGTTGTGTCTGATATAGGGACGGCTTGGATCAAGCTAGTACCGTCTGATATAGGGACGGCTTGGATCAAGCTAGTACCGTCTGATATAGGGACGGCTTGGATCAAGCTAGTACCGTCTGATATAGGGACGGCTTGGATCAAGCTAGTTGTGTCTGATATAGGGACGGCTTGGATCAAGCTAGTACCGTCTGATATAGGGACGGCTTGGATCAAGCTAGTTGTGTCTGATATAGGGACGGCTTGGATCAAGCTAGTTGTGTCTGATATAGGGACGGCTTGGATCAAGCTAGTACCGTCGGATATAGGGACGGCTTGGATCAAGCTAGTTGTGTCTGATAAAGGCTTGACAAGGATTTATTAATTAATTGGTTCTGCAGAATTAATAAAATGTTCAGTGACATTGGAGTGTGGGTTTGTACACAAAGCTGGGTTGATAACTCGTACAGTGCTGGGGAATGAAGTGTAAATATTGATAGCCACCGACAAACAAAAGGCAAACTCCATTCTATCTGGGTCCTCAATAAACAAGTGTCAATATTTGGTCGCCATTCTACCTTCCTGATAAGGTATGGCTCTGTGACTTCACCTAACTGTGCAAATCAAACACCACTTGTCAACCTTGCGATCCTAAATTACCTGGAGTGTCAAGGCTCTTGCCATTTCTTTCTTCACAAATTATCTCCCCTTATTCTCGAGTTCACCTTCTTGATTATCAAAACCAAATATGAAAGAATAGTACACACAGCGTTCTGTATAGAAAAACAATTACTAAATTGACCCAATAATAAGTTAGGAATTTGAGGCTTTTGTTTGGTTATAGAAGACTGTAACCCTTAAACCAGAATTAGTTGTTATATATATATATATATATATATATATCCTACAGTAAAAATCAAATTTCCAGTATTTTCTTAGGATTTCTGTTTCATTCATTGATTTTTAATATTTTTTTAATTCTAACACTAAAGATATAATGTAAGGTCCTCAAAATGTAGGATAGAGCCACAGGAAAAGTCCATAAGCATAAAGAACATCAGTTAAAGTTTCGTTTTTGTATCTCAAATATGATAGAAGTACTTGATAAGAAATAAAACAGACAAAGTCTTAGATGTTTTCTTCCTCAATTCAGATTGAAATGTTTAGATAACTGACATTAAACAAATATTGGCTAGTCCATATATCAACATATATATTTTTTATGGACAGTTACAGTTCATGAGGTATATACCAGTAGTGATTGGTTTACTTATTCTTTGGTCTGAATTTAACGAGACGGAAGCATCGATTTCTGGTCTATTACAAAAAAAAAAATGAAAATCTTAAAACTAGACGTGTAAGTGACACATTGCATTCCCAGCCAAAACCACTCAATTTTTACATTTGAGATATTTCTTTGAACATTTTAAAACGAAAGTTAAACATGATGTATCCAGATAAAATATAATTTATCACAACCGTATGGCAATATTGCTATCAGCATCGCCGTGTGGATAGCGTAATCAGTAATGATATGTAAATAGAGGTAGTGTCCTGGTAAGTGTCCGTGAAATACTCACCGTTTATCACAGGATGAAGTTGGTTTTTGGTAAGAGGGTGTACAAAAATGTCACCATATGGCGTTTTGAGTTTAAATCTGGACTATAGGCAGAATGATGATATATTGTGTTTTGAGGTGCCGAGTTTGAATCTGGACTATAAGCAGAATGATGATATATTATGTTTTGAGGTGCCGAGTTTGAATCCGACTATAGGCAAAATGATGATATATTGTGTTTTGAGGTGCCAAGTTTGAATCTGGACTATAGGCAGAATCATGATATATTGTGTTTTAAGGTGCTGAGTTTGAAACGATGTTCTGATATTTTCTCATTGCTGTCAACCTTTATAATGATTCTGTGGAGCGCAATATATGGAGCGCTTAACCTATTTAAAACATTTTCGGCTTTCTGAAGATTTGTGTTATCTTTACAACGGTGTAATAATATTGAATATGTCAATGCCATAGATGTGTACAAAACAAGGATTAAGTCAGCATTTACCTGGGTATCATAACTTAAAAGTTGAAGGATCATGTTTTGTCCGGAAATCTCCACCCAGAGCACTGATAGTGAAGGCAAGCAATATAAGGACCAGTGCACACCCTCAACTGACCAGTCCGGACCTGTTGTATTGACCAATCTACTTGTACATATATTCCCCTACCAATCTATACCGTTTCCATTATGTCGGCCTCAAAAGTGTTTATCGAAAAGGCTTCCAAAGAGAATTATTGTGTAGATTTGTGATTTGGAGTATTGGATTTTGTTTGCAGAAGGACTTAATTGACTGATATTTAAATCACAAAGCTAACAAAGACACGTAAATCTTAAGTTTACTCTAAATTACTTTTGGCTACCGTGGAAACACTGAAAGCACTTGTAAGTTTCAAGAATGGCTCTTAGAGACTGTCTTACCCACTGGTGAAGTTTCTGATTTACCAACGTTTACCAAATTTTAGGATCAACCTGATCACCAGGGCTATCAAGAATAATCAATGTGTGCGAGTGAAAACTTGTAGAGTCTTATACAAGCCAGGTTAAAAGCAAATTATATGATTTAAAATGCTTATGAATATTTAGAAATTTGCTGAATTCACGGTTTCATTGATGAAGATTTTACCGTAATACATTGCTTTGTTATAGTCTGAAATTCACGTGTCACCTCTGATACGAAGGCCAAGTCATTGCTTCAGTCACACTTCAATTTAAATGTACGGTGGATTGTCAAATAAAATGCGTTTTTATCGTTCTATTTGCGAGAAATTGAAAGCGGAATACGCCAGTTAATGTCAGTGATGTATTAAATTTTTCAAAAGGGAGCTCAGAACACTGCAATTTAGTTGTCAACTTTGGTAGGCAGTTGTGCTCGGTGGTTTGGGGAATTTTTACACAGATTAAAAGATCACTTTCCCCTATAGACATAATCTACTGCCTTGCATAATAAATCAATACATGGCCTCCACCAAACAAATCGTTAGCCATACATCAACCATACTTTACCCTGTTTTTCTTAGAGATTACATGTCCTTTTAGTAATGTATTTTGGTATAAATGCGGGTCTCCATATTTCAGACGACCTTTTTATGTTTGTATGACAATGTAAATCCTTCATTTAGTGAAACATGTACATTTCCAATGTTCGAATTTCAGCTGATATTAAAAAATAAAAAGTTTTGAAATCAGTTGCGATCACATTCCCTTGCAACAATGACTGTTAAACCAATATTTATTCAGAGGTGTATTCAAAACGAAAGCAAAAACGGTGATTAGATCATTTAATAACTAAGGTAGATAAGTATTAATGGTCGCCAGTGTTTCCGATTTGGATGTGAATGGTTGTGAAAATATTTGTCTTGCGGAATTGTAGCAAGTGTTGCATGCTTGCTTACACATAGGATTAGGAGGGGCCATTGTGTTATGGAGATTTTGTTGGCAGTGTGCCAGACTGTACGGTGTAATTATTCTAAATTCTTCATTATGTCCGACCCTCAGTGGTACTACTCCTCCCTTGTTCCTGGAAGTCAATATTCTCCGTTCCTCCCATGTTCTGCTTTTGATGGAAACGTGTCTTATTAAAATGCAACAGGCTTTTGCATAATACGTTAAAATTGGGAAATCTATAATCTTGTTGGGTACCGAAACATTCCAAATAACCACAACACCAGGATTTATTACCATATCTATCCTAGAATAAACTCCTCCCCAAGTTAAAAAGTTTGATTTCAAAGTGTTAGAAGGGCTTATTTGTGGACCACTTCAGCTTGGTGTTTTGAAATTGATGATTCTTTAGATTAAAAATTGAAAGGCTTAGGGTTAGACATTGAATGAAAGAAATGATTTATTTCAAGAAAGGTTGGGTTTTGTTTTGTTTTGTCTTTTTTCTTGGATGGGGGTGTATTTCTAATAAATAAGTCTTAAGAACAATCATAAAACTTCTAAGTAGAAATAATAATTATACACAAAGGTCAGTTTGTACAAGGCTTTTTATTTGAGTACATTTCAGTGTCAAAATATATCTTTATCACCAGTGAAGGTGGCCTCTGTATTATTGATATTTATATTGTGTGACACAGGTAAAGTAAAATGTATATTGATTCTGACAAATGTGTCATTTTTCAAGGGCTAGGCAACTTGATGTCGATTGTGAGGTTTGACGTGGCTATAATGAATGTGCCCTTCTATACATCTGCGGATGGTATTCGTGCCTCAGATGTTTTGTCAAAGTCTCCATTATTTCAGTCTAAGTAATGGACAACTTTGCGGTATTGATAAAGTTCGTGTCAACCTTCATAACAATGCTAATTCATTTTTTACGAGCAGTAGAGATATTTTAATGACCCACAAATAAAATCTGTAGTCAAATGAAGTGTATTGAGTTAAAGAATGATTGGTTGGGGTTATTGTTTTATTGGTACAAATATTTTAAATATTGATAGTCAGCATTTGTAATTAACTTTTTTTACTATGTGAAGTTAACAGAAGTTTTATCTTAAAAAATAGTTTTATTTAGTTATTAGAATTTAAAATCATTAATCATTGATGTACTCCAGATTTAATTGAATATTGTTGAAAAAAGTATAGGACATATTTGTGAAGGATCAAAGTTTTATTTATGGAAATAAAAAAAAATGGAATAATTAAAATGAAAAATATAAATCATTAATTTACTACAGATTTTATTACATAAAAACATTGAAAGAGCATTGAAAATGTTTGTCAGGGTTCAAAAGAAAGTTTCAAGGAAAAACAAAATGGGGCTTTTGGTGATGGTATATATAGAGACAATTAAAGTGTCTACCTCGAGATATTCAGTAACGAGTTGTGTATGTTAAAACTTTTGAACAGGTAGGTCTAAACTGACGACAGATCTATCACCTGTAATTTCAAGCCCTTACAGGTAGACATCAAATATTTACACAGGTATAAAACACTTTTTCACCTGGAACAAACAAAAATCTGTGGAAAGTGACAGGAATATATCTGGAGGGTATTGTATGGGATAGCGTCCAGGTGTAAATTACAATGCTGGGGGTGTATGTCTTTTATGTACAAACAATGAACGTGAAATAGTTCTGTTGTTAAAATTTTATTATCCCCAAATATACAGCCAGTAAATTCAGATTTAAGATGCGAAAAATCTTCATAAACAACACAATATTAAAACATTGTTTCTAAAATGTTTTAACAATTTTAAGTATGAAACGAAGGCATTAAAAACTTCTGAGGAATTTGGTTATAATCATTGAAAAGATAAACGAATGTGAAGGATAAAGAGACACTGATCTGGGGAAGTCATTAGTGGAACCTGTAAGATTAACACAGACAGAATTGATTATCAGTTAGGATACTCGCACAGGTGAAATCAGCTGCATTATTTAAAGATGCTCGTTAGGAGTCAATACACCTGGATAGAAAACTGTGTAAATGACATGAGTACATTAAGACAGGTATTTCCTAGTCAGGTGTGAAAATATTTCACTGTGATGATTGGCTAATGGGGCAGTTGTATGTGTTTTCCATTCCTCAGTGCTTTGTCTTGTCATTTTGCGAACATTAAAAATCTCCTTTTGTGAATATTAAAGTTCTAAAGTGCTCAAGATTGATGAGATACCCAATTATCAAGAGAATAAATGTGTATTGAATTCCTCAAGATCGGACAACAAATCTTAAAGATAATTTGGCTGAACTTTAAAATCTAATTGACATAAGAATAGCATTTCAGTCTTCGTACAGACTTGACACAGAGCCTTTTTGTGATGGAGATCAGTTAAATACGATACTAAAATGTTTGTATGTAAAATTTGTCCTAAATTTATTCAGTATTTTTCACAGGTATGTAAAAATAAACACTGCTTCCAGTTGATCATCATAAAACAGTATCTTTCCCTAGGGTAGAAGATAAGTAGAGATATAAAAGACAACAATGGCCATGCTTAATGGATAGTGTATGTAAAAATATTCAGTTATATAAGAATTGTCTGAAAGGCTAATGAAGTGGAGGTAGGAATATTGACTGTTGTATGTTAATGAGAGACCCCTAGCTACTGCAGGCTTGTTCCTGTCAGTCCGTGCGGGATGGGACGCATGTCGGAGTGACTTGTCCGATATCAATCTCATACTGCTTGGTACACCAGTGGGGCGACAGACCAGGGACTATTCACGTGGTAAAGTGCTGTGATTTTCTTGTGCGAGTTCAGAGAAATATTAATGATTTCTGCGTTTATAAAATATCTGAGAGGTAGAATGCTGTACTGTCATTGTAATTCGACTAAAATGTACTTGTACTTAAAATAGGTACAGCAATATCATAGATTTAAAGAACTTCAGTTTTGGCAAAATGTGGGAAGACAATTACTGGTTTATTGGACTGAATTTTTGATTCACTTGTACTTTATACTGACAAAACTAGTTTTTTGAAATAATCAATTATTTTACAGTTTCCATATTTAATAAGAGATTAGATGATTGTCATCTTCAGATAGTTTGAAATGATTGCAAATATGAATATATTTTTTCAACTTCTGTTAAAAATTTTACTGTTCGTACACTTAAAAGCCGAAAGTGTTACTATAGCATGGGATTTCAGTGAATGGAAGAATTGAATCTGTTTAACCATTGTTGGTAGGGTTTACTTCTAAAAGTAGTGTTGGTTGTTGATGTTCCTTGTTAGACAACATGAGTTGTGAAGTTGCTTCATAGATAAAGATGATGGAATTTTTATCTACACGAGTTAGTTGTATTGTTGAACATCAACAGAAGTCTCTTGTCAGGTAGTTTTCTTGTAAATTGAAATATATGTACTCGTGGAGACGGAACCAGGTTAGTTGGCTAAGAATCATGGGAGAGTAGATTCTGTTGGCTGGTGGCATTCGATTGTCTTGCACCGAAGTGCATCATTTACAACAGGCGGGTTAGTGAAGACGAATGTGGAGGTGTACGTTTTCTCATTCTCAATCTCAAGGCTGTTTCTAACTCGTTACAGATGTTTGCCTTTAATGCTTCCTCTTATGTGAAATGACTGTGTTGATATGTTTACTGTGAGTTGAGTGTGTGAAGTTGATAATTCTTTTAGGCTATTCATCATAGTTTTATTTTTCAAATCTGTCAGTTTTTAAAGAATTGTATTCCTTTATTGTCTTGTTGTGTGGTTTATGAGGTTTGTCAATGATTAAGGTAGATAAATACCTTTTTACTTAGAAATGTGCACAATTCAGATATACTTACAGTTTAAAATAATTTAATTTCAAAAGTTAAATTAGAATTTTTTTTATGATCCAAGTACACTGATGTTCAACTCTATTGAAAATCGGTGCCAGAAAAAATGTGGAAAGAATTTTAAAGTTATAAAAATGATTTCTATTATTTAGAAGGGTCTAGTTTAGCTGAAATGACAGCAGAATCTACATTGATCGTCTTATTCATTTGATCTTCAAAAATTTCATCTTAATAATAATCAACTGTGCCACTTAGAAACGATTTGGATCATTGCTAATTTTTGTAATATAATTGACAGGGTAAAACTAATGGAAAGGAAAATGTTATCAGAGTTGTTTTGTCTGAATTAAAGCACATTTCACAGTATTTGGTAATGAGAGTAAGAGTTGAGGGTGACCAGGCTGTGAGATTGTGGCCCTGCGATCTCTGATTGGACTCGAGCCATGACAGAGCCCTGACAGGCCTTACGGGTATACCAAGGTTAGATCAATACCAGATCACTGATAAGTGATTAAACCTTGTGATCAGCGACACAACAAACATTTATACAACTATACATACGCTGTCCACCATTGATTCTAGTATTATGAGGATTTTCTTTTCTTTCCTTCCTGATATAGTTTGGCATTCACCTGTAGCCCAACGACCCTGGGGTGAAATCTCGTACAGGTATCTCAAGCGTGCTGTCATCTGAGTCTGGTCCACATAAGGTCTGGTACGACATCAGTCCCACTCTGCAATATACATAACCATCAAGAGGAAACTCCACACAAGTGACTCCGGTGATTTCTTTATTCGTTCTGTTGGAGATTTACTTACTTTTAAAAGTGGTGCTGCTACAGGCATTCTACAATATTAACATTTGGGATAAAAAAAAACACTTGAGTTTAAAGGCCCCTTGTTGTGTGTAAAAGTTTGGAATATTTAATCTGCGTTTGGTGGACCCTTCTATGGGAATATAGTAGTGATAATCATGGTGGAATATAAAGTAGCTCGGATGCTTCCAGATCTGAAGTACCATCCCTATCTACAGGTATGTACGCTACAATGTTTTTAAAAGTTGATTTAAAAAAATCCTCCTCCCTCAGCATGACCCCTGACCCATGACTCCCACATACCTTTGTAAACAAACCCTCCCCACACAAATATCTTCCACCTGAAATTTTATCATGAATAGATGAAAGTGGTAGGTGGTTAACATTATAGGGCTGGACATGTTTATAGGGGCACGTTTATCATGTAGGTCAAAGGTCACACACATCGCAGGTAGCTACAGGTAGATGTTATATACACAGGTGTGCACTTTACTTCTGCCCAACACAGGTAAGACAAATAGGTAAGTCATTAGGAGACAACAGGGTCATTCTCTATCCACACAGGTCAGTTGACATCTACACTGTTTTACAATCTCTGTCAATGTTAAGGATTGTGTGACTGGACCAACAAGATTTGGCTCTGAGGTAAGGCGAACAGCTTGCACTAGACAAAGGTCAGAAAGAGAGTTATTAATTAATCTGTAGGGGCCTGTACTAGAGGCTGAAACTCATAGTAGCAGTGTGGTCAGGTTTGATGTGGTCGTTTATACATGTCATGGAACACCATGTTGGGAATATAGGGGGGAAGGGGGGGGGGGGGGGGGGCTGGAGTGGTTTAAGGCTCATCAGACAAGATAAGGAGAAGCTAGTATAACAGGAATGTTAACTCACTGGACATTCCATTGTATCCACAGGTAACTATTTACCTGTTGTACAGGTAAAACTAGCCAAGTAATTATACCTGTGAAATGACCACATTCCTGTAAGATTACAACACCAACCACAAACCAGATACAAACATTCTTAGTAGATCACAATACAGATAAATTAAAAAAACGTTGAGATTTTTTTACCTCTGGCAGTGGACACAGAATTGTGATGTTTATACACTGTTGTTATGGGATGGACTGGCTCCCCTGGGGAGGGGGTGGGGGGCTCAGGTAAGTCACATACAGGACATTTAAACCAGCTTTTCATTCACCGATCTGTGTAACAGTTAACATTAAGACTATGAACTGAATATGATTACACGCTCCAGCGTTTTGTGATTGTGTTATATACACATGAATTATTCACACATCATTTGGTTTGCCTTCCTCTTTTCATGGTTCTGAATGAGTGATTTGCTTTTCAGGTTGTCCATGTGTACATAGGTGGGATATTCAAATTTGTCGCATGTGATTTCATCCATGTTTGTTTGGTGCATTTATATTCTCATTGACCGAATTCTGTCTCTCCGCAGACCTAGACAAAAAAGATATTAAAAACGTTGATCCTGGTTTTCTTTTGGACTGTATCCTGTACCTTGTTGTAGGAACCCTGTCTGCATATGCATGCTATTAATTATTAACAAAATTTAAAATCCTCAACTTGTCAAATGACCATAACTGTTAATGATAATCAAACTTACTGATGTAGCTGCCTACAGTTATTCCAAGTGGCCTGGGACCTTTACTCCGCAGTGTCCAGCTGATCCCCTCCCTGCCAGGACAGCCATTTGACACGCAATCAAACCATATTATAACAGTATTCCTCGGGCCATAAATGATTGTAAATTAACTTGACATTCACAATAACGCCATAAGCAATGCACTGCCGTTAAATTTTGTTTTTATATCAAGATAAAAGATATTCTCGGAGTACTCATTATGTTGTGTGGAACATAATACTCATTAATTTATGTTTTAGAGCTAATCATCAGTATATAGCGAGATTGGGCCATCTTACAATGCCAGTGCTTGTGTTTGTGCAGTCTAATTAACTTAATTATTGAAGCATAAAAAACAATGGGGAAAAATCTGGCTGAAACTCTCCAGGGGCACAATGACTTTTTAGTGATATTTCCCTATTACTCTCTCATCTTGTCCTTTGGAGCAATAGCTATCGTGGTAATTGAATTATCTGCCCAGAGTAAAACAATATAAATGTTGTAGTAATCACAGAGAAAGAATTTTCTCAAAACCCCAGAGGGAAAATCAAAATGGCAGTGGAAACCATTTCATCATAATATGCATTAGACATGTAGCATTGTAGATTTTGGTTAACACCAGGCATAAGTGGTGCTTTAGCTAAAAAAAATGTCTGCCAATTAGTGAACACGTTTGACAAGCTGTAAAAAATTATCAAATATTTTACCGCTAAACATAGAATTTCTCATGCAGCGTGTCATACATGTAACTATTATAATTACCTTGTGGTAATGCAAAAGTAATGTTTGCCTTAAAATAAGTCTAGCTTTAGGGAAAAGTACTGTATAAAGTATTAATAAGAGTTAAAAATCCCATCCCCCCTCATCTTCCTCTTCCCTCACCCGACCCCCTCTTCCCTTACCCAGCCCCGTCATCCCTCACCCCCTCTTCCCTTACCCGACCTCCTCTTCCCTTACCCGGCCCCGTCATCCCTTACCCCCATCTTCCCTCACCCCCATCTTCCCTCACCTAGCCCCATCTTCCCTCACCCCATCTTCCCTCACCCCATCTTCCCTCACCCCATCTTCCCTCACCCGACCCTATCTTCCCTCACCTGGCCCCCTCTTCCCTCACCCGACCCCATCTTCCCTCACCTGGCCCCTTCTTCCCTCACCCGACCCCATCTTCCCTCACCCGGCCCCGTCTTCCCTCACCCGGCCCCGTCTTCCCTCACCTGGCCCCATCTTCCTTCACCTGGCCCCCTCTTCCCTCACCCGGCCCCATCTTCCCTCACCCGGCCCCATCTTCCTTCACCCGGCCCCGTCTTCCCTCACCCGGCCCCGTCTTCCCTCACCCGGCCCCATCTTCCCTCACCCGGCCCCATCTTCCCTCACCCGACCCCCTCTTCCCTCACCCGACCCCATCTTCCCTCACCCGGCCCCATCTTCCCTCACCCGACCCCCTCTTCCCTCACCCGGCCCCATCTTCCCTCACCCGACCCTATCTTCCCTCACCATCATCTCCCCCCATCCCCGTTCCCTCACACTCTCTACCCTTCTTTCCCATGCACAGAGGCAACTTTTAATGCTATGTGTGTTGCATCATATGTTTAAGGAATTTGATAACACTGGTTAAATTTTGGAAGGATTTTGCCAATTTTTATATCGTTCAGGAAACACAAGACTGTGTTTTTTACCTCATTTAAATGAGTTTCTCCTTTAGTTTTAATCTCCCTAATTCCTTAGTGTGTTACCAAGTTACACACAATTATGTCATGGGTATCTCTAACCTGACAACTCACTGACCTGTAATGGAATGGTCCAGATCAGATACTGGTTGATATCAAACAGAACATTTAGGGGTCAGAGGTTATCACAAGTTGAATGGATTGTAGTATTAGAAGTGAGGTCTGATGGAATTTGAATAGGAGGGAAGTAGTGTAAGAAATGAGTCATCCAAAAAAACAGAGGATGGAGAGTCTGGAAGAAAGGTCTGGGAAATGACATTTTTCTTCCAAGAATAATTTCCATGATTATAGTTTTATTGAGATATCAATTAAATCATATTGAACAGTTTTAAAATTAGAATAATGAAATATTGACAAGTATTTAATATTATCATATTTTATTTCATTATTTTTAGATTTGTTAAAGTTTATTTAATTAGTATAGACAAGACATAACTCGGTTTTATGAAGCAGAAAGGAAACAATAATCATTATTGAAGACCCAAGCTTGGTAATTCAGAGACGAACTGACTAATTATTGATTCATTCTGTCGTTGCCAGGAGAAACAGATAAAAAATATTGATTTTATTAGTGACAGAAAAAATATGAATATTTATCGGTGTTGTTTTATTATCAAACAAATTAAAGATTTTTAATTATTGATGATAGGCTCGTGTAACGAGGGCCAGTGGATACACTGATTACAGAGAATCCATAAATAAAGGAAATAAATAAAAAATAAGTCTAATTAATAGTGTATACTGATGATAGAGTACATGTTTAATGGTGGTTTGTAATAGATTTGTTTCTCTAGTGAAGTATGTGTTTATGATATACATAAAGACTCTGGGGTCAATACCCTGCTGGGGGCTGAGGAGGGGATGTGGGGGGTTACAGAATGTGGAAGGGATATACTGTTAATTGGTGGAAGGATTTAACCCCAAAGGTGTCCTGGGGAGCCAGGGATAAAACCAATGGTATGGGGGTGATATATACCATATTTATCTGACCATAAACCCCTTCCCTAGTAATAAGCCCAGTCATGTATATTTTAGTTCAGAAAAAATGCTACCGATTCCTGCTATAAGCCCACCCCTACTCTTCAGTCAAACTTGATGTGTGATGGTCCCCAGGGTGTATGTAGAGGGGTGGGAGTATATGTAGAGGTGTGGGGTGGGGGCATATATCCGTAGAGATGTGGGGTGGGGGTATATGTAGAGGTGTGGGGTGGGGGCATATATCCGTAGAGATGTGGGGTGGGGGTATATGTAGAGGTGTGGGGCGAGGGCAATGATATTTTCTCAGAAATATATGCAATTTATAGGTTGAACACACTACAAGTGTTATTACTAGTTTAATAAATTGTAAGGGTGGCTTCGTGTAACCCCTGTATGCTGTCATTACGTTTATGAATTTAATTAAAAGCTTACATCCTCATTCCATGTTGTAACATTGTAGCGAATGGTTTAAAAATAAATATATTGAGATACTGATAGAAACTGTAATAGTTGTATCATTACGTAATATCTCTGTAGTGGCATGGTGTTTTCAGTTCTCTGTCTGTTTCAAGTGTAGATTAAAGTTGACACGGTGCAGAAAGTGAACCGCACATAATCAAATTTGTGTCAAGTTTCCGATCAAGTTAAAGTCACAAGGTGTTCAGAGTAAAATGTCGGAGAAAACGCTCCATTTATCTTGCACTTTTGAATGGAAGCTCTTATACAAAATGAAAAGCATGTAAATTTGACTTGCATGAGTGCAATTTTTTATCATTACTTTTATTTTCCGATATAAAATCAATTTAACTAGATATGAATAGATCGTAATGAAAAGATGTAAACAAAAAATTTTGGTCAAAATTTTCAAATTTTTGGATCACTATGTCATATTGTATTGTAATTAATGACTTCAGAATCTGAGGAGTGAAGGAGGTCAGGATGTTGATATTTATAGGATTTTACTAAAGAAAAGAAATTGTAACTAAGTGACCTTTATTTTTGGCAGCGATGATGTGACCTTTAACCTTTAGCTTGCATAACATAATGAAATCTTATCTTGAAATATCACCAATATTTATAATCTTCCAAAATGTCACAGTAGAAAGCAAGTTGATACATGGCTACGTGACATTCCATCTGTATACTGATAAACGGATAGATGGTACAGTCTTATCGAGACATCCTATAAGGTTATAGAATCTTGAATAGCACTATAAGCTTGGTATGACAATGAAGGGATTAATGTGACAACGAAGAAACACAATGATAAAGATGCCTAGGTATAGTAGAACCTAGCTAAGAATAACAGCGATTTGTAACAACTGAAAATGGCACTACGATGACGACTTGTGTCCAGGAATGCCGAGTGGTGTGCAGTGTAGAATCAATATCGGGAATGCTGTAGTAAAGTTGTGGCCATATTACAACAGGTTGGATTCATACAACCGTTTTTGTGCGAGCTAGAGTACAGATACTGCAGTATATTGGATACTCTGTAAGTCTATTTTGGAAATGTATACTCCTAGGTGCGTGAAAATTCTAGCCACATCGTAATTGTTTGGACTGATATGTGCTGGGATTTGAATGTGAACTAGAACATTTGAACGGTGATTATAATTTTTCTTATCTTTATTAGAAATCCTAGGTCAGCAATTTGAGGAAGCAGGTTTTTCTTGATAAGTATTTTTGGAAACAACCTGTAATTTTTTGCCAGAATTCTCCAGAAGTTGCATGACCAGAAATATTTTAATCTGTTACACAGAGGGTAGGAACAGACACTGTCTTCTGTTGAATGCATCAATTCTGTTATAGAAATTGGGTTAATAGAAATGAGGGATACTGAATTCCAACTTCAGACATTACTTAAGTTATACATTCCAGAGACCCTGTATATGTCCCTGCTTGTCCAACAGGTCCTCGATTAGGACCTACATCCCACCAGTTTGTTTCTCATGGGCCATAATGTAGATTACCCTACTAACTTATTTGGTCCCACAGGACCCAATTTAGGACTACACTCTACCAGTTTGTCCCTGGGGTCCCAGTTAAACACTTAAAACCATTTGTCCCATAGATCCCGATGTAGGACCTACACACCCCACTTTGTCCCATAGATCCTGATGTAGGACCTACACACCCCACTTTGTCCCATAGATCCTGATGTAGGACCTGTAACCCCAGATTGTCCCATAGATCCTGATGTAGGACCTACACACCCCACTTTGTCCCATAGATCCTGATGTAGGACCTATACACCCCACTTTGTCCCATAGATCCTGATGTAGGACCTATACACCCCACTTTGTCCCATAGATCCTGATGTAGGACCTATATACATCCCACTTTGTCCCATAGATCCTGATGTAGGACCTACACACCCCAATTTGTCCCATAGATCCTGATGTAGGACCTACACACCCCACTTTGTCCCATAGATCCTGATGTAGGACCTATATACACCCCCACTTTGTCCCATAGATCCTGATGTAGGACCTACACACCCCATTTTGTCCCATAGATCCTGATGTAGGACCTATACACCCCACTTTGTCCCATAGATCCTGATGTAGGACCTATACACCCCACTTTGTCCCATAGATCCTGATGTAGGACCTATATACACCCCACTTTGTCCCATAGATCCTGATGTAGGACCTACACACCCCACTTTGTCCCATAGATCCTGATGTAGGACCTACACACCCCACTTTGTCCCATAGATCCTGATGTAGGACCTATATACACCCCCACTTTGTCCCATAGATCCTGATGTAGGACCTACACACCCCATTTTGTCCCATAGATCCTGATGTAGGACCTATACACCCCACTTTGTCCCATATATCCTGATGTAGGACCTACACACCCCACTTTGTCCCATAGATCCTGATGTAGGACCTACACACCCCACTTTGTCCCATAGATCCCGATGTAGGACCTACACACCCCAATTTGTCCCACTTCCTAGTTACTAGGTAGTTCCTGTAAGATTGCCATTCCACATCTGGACCTGGTGATTAGGAGCACAGCATCACCATTGAACTGGCCTGTTACACATACTGTCTTAGTATGCATGCATGCACACACACACAGATATGGTTGGGTGCAATTAGGCCTTTCTCCTCCAGTACTAGTGGCCTGTAGTGTAGGAGGAGAGAAGGAATCACAGGAGTAGGGTTAGAGGAGAGGAGTCACAGTAGTGTTAGAGAGGAGTCACTGTAGCGTTAGAGGAGGGATATCTGTGGAAAAAGCACACCAGTATCCTAGATATATAGATAAAAAGATAGGTTGAGCACAGAGTGGGTAGCACATATCTTCTGTACAAAGGGACTGGCTGTTGTATCTCTATCAACATATACCAGGCTCTGTAACAGTGTAGACACACCAACAGGGACCTGTAATTCTCTGTATCCATTCACCTCAAGGACTGTGTGTATGTGTTCTACAGGAAGGAAGTATTTTTCCTATTCACCAGTAAGGCCTGTGTGATCTCTGACCCCTTTCCTGTTTGTGTGATC
The DNA here is from genome assembly GCF_902652985.1 of Pecten maximus. Taxonomy (NCBI): domain Eukaryota; kingdom Metazoa; phylum Mollusca; class Bivalvia; order Pectinida; family Pectinidae; genus Pecten; species Pecten maximus. Next base: position 33,718,694 of record NC_047029.1, on the reverse strand, counting down.
GGCTGAAGGATTGAGCTGTACTACAGTGTAGACTGAATCACTGCTATCCCTCCTGTAGTTGTTGGTCCCTCCATCACCAGGGATACTCTCTAGCTTAATATTACTCTTCTCTGCGCTACAGGAAGGATATACCACAGTCTTTTCCAGATGAGGATGGTAAGACGTACATGTATTTCTTGCTTGATTCAACAGTATCTAAACTCATTTCTTGTTTGAATATGTATGGAGTGATATTTAAGGTGTAAGCTCAACAGTATCTAAAGTGACTAAAGGCGTTTTTTGTTTGAATATGTATGGAGTGATATTTAAGGTGTAAATGGGTAAGGAGTTGTCACTGTTATAAACAATTAGTTGTGACAGTTTAACAAGGCATACATGTATGGTTATGTATCTTAATCTACATATGATGTATTATATAAAATTACACGAGATTGTTCCACTTAAAATGTATTATATATACATGTATAAAATAATATTATATATATTACACTAGATCATTCAAATATAATGTAATATATATGCATATATATGATGGTGATACTAGATCATCCAGTACCATGGAATGATGGAGGGTCATGACATTTCACTGGCTTAATTTACTTCCTAAATGTTACAATAGGCTGTGCCTGTATAAATGAAAAAATATGTTATAGTCAAAACATTTTACTTAAAAGTTGGGAAGATATTCATGAATTTTTGTCTTCATTTTGGGAAAATGATACTTTAATAACCTTATTTTGAACTGTATACTTTTGTTTGGACAATTTCAAAGAATGTTTTAATTGATTTTGAAAAGACATGTTGTGTCCTTATAATTCATATTGATAAAATGCGATTTCGAACCTATGATTTTGCATAAACTTCAAAGCTGGCGAACAATTGAAGAGGAGTTTAATGATAGTTGAATATATCATGTCACCAGTTTCCATTAGACTTTCTGGTTAGGGGACTGTATGTTAACGGAAATGGTGATCTGTATACCAAGTAAAATTAGTCATCGTTGAGTCGCTGTGTAGGATGTGTCCAGGGTATAAACACTTGTAGCCCTCACTCTACAGATGGTGGTTATCCACAAAAACATATTAATTAACGGGTTGTATTAATAACCGCGATTACGACATATTTAAATACCACGTCTTGGCGCGTGAGTGAGCAGGATGGGGTGTCTGTGCCGCATGCCCTGCCATATGGTATTCACTGCAGGGCTGCACCAGTGCAACAAACATCAATCGGCATTATTGGTGTGTCAGAATACTGCAACGCTAGTAAGGGGCCTTTTGTGTGAGGCTAAACGGCACAAAGCTAATGTTACAACAATGCCACCCTGCACTTCACCAATTAATGATTATAGATTTCTTACCAGTAAAAAAGTGTAGAAAAATGTGTGTGACATTTAGATTCATTGAAAGGTAATTTGTACAAGAATGGTTTCCTACGGATTAATGACCTTTACCAGTAAACTTCTATACTGGAGATTGTTAGGCACCCTTTAAAGATTAATTCCTTTCAATTCACACTTGTACTTTTGCGTTTAGGCAAGAAATTAATTTCCCCCATTCGGAATTGAGTTATAATTGATTATTAAGCTAAATATAGAGGTCTTTTCTTAGCGACTTGATCAGTGGTAACATGGACAATATAATAACTTGTGCAGCCATTTTAACACTCTGGTTCTTCATGACTCATTCATCATCAACAGAGAAAATTACTTAGCCTTCAAACGCACAGGCGACCCTGTCATTCGGAATGATAAACCTCCAACTAACACGAGGTTCATGCTAATATAGTATTGGAGTGCACCCTCTCAATTGAAGGGTATTTATCGTAGGATCCACCCATTTTCCTGTTGTCAAATACATTTAATGACTCCTTCACACCTCTTACAGTCCCTCAATCCTTCTGGATTCTCCATCTTGTGGGTGACAGGTGTTTTACATAAATACTACAACCATTTCATCCCTCCTGTCTCCTCTTGAATGATGCTTAAACCTATCTACATCCCACTATTTCTACTTGTCATGGAGCTTGGTTCCCCCCTCCTTCTCAGCTGGCTGCTGTGATAGGATCATCCACACAGGAAACAGAACAGTTTTATCTGTAGATATATTCATATGTAGTATCAGCAGAGTAGCTAATCATATATACAGCCTGCCAAACACAAATATTGATATCATGTACCAAAATTCATCTGATAACTGTACCTACCAAAAATATATTATCATATCTATACATCACTATTTTCCGTGCCAAATCTGAAAACTTAATGGCATTCATATCAAACGTAAATGCATGTATGTTACATAGCCTACAGTAAATTGAACAAGAATTTGAATAATTGACCGTAAAGCTGATCTACTGATTTGTAGTAAGACACATCTGACATAAAAAGTAGATTTACCCCCACATTGCTGTTTCATGAATTGACATCCTGTGGTCCCCATGGTAAATAGATAGACTCTTCCTGTGTTTGATCTAGATAATACCAAGGCTAAGTATAGGGATGGTCAATCTAATTGCAGGGATGATTAAAAGTTGAGTGGATCATGATTACAGTGAGGAAATGAGAATTAGTCTTTGTAGGGTTTAAGTCCTCCAGCTTATTGCCTTAAAACATATCAGGCTTTGTTTCCATGGGGACCTATTAGGGATCTAAGACAGCCCCCTAGTCCCTAGGGGGCCATTAGTATTACAAAATCTTACAGGATGTGTGAGAATAATGAGGTTTTCACACAGGATGTGCTTTGCCTAGCCCGTGGGTAAACCTTACCAAGTAGTATATATCCTGCCTATAGAGGACTCAGTTTCCTGTCGGCAGTGCTTGAGGGAGCTGATTTCAGCCACAGGACCAAGCCCATGTAGGTTTCCCTGGTGTCATATGTAAAACTATCATTTTAGAGTCACAAAACGACTCGTCATCACAGGATTACTGATCCAGTTTTAAATTTTCTGGTTTTTGGTTTGAGTATTACTTGTTTCACCACCTGCAGAATACCACGGTCACTCAAGGTCATCTAGAAGAACTTCCGAGAAAAGGAGGAGGGAGGTGTGTGCCAAAAGTCTTATAATTTGAATTTCTCCTAATATTTTATAGTATTGATTTTAAGACCATCAACATATATGCTTAGGAGAATGTTTAAAATTGATAAATTGTTTCTACCAATGACAGAAAGTATTGTCAACTTATTATAAGTTATTAGGCCTAGTACAATGTATAGTCAATGCTAACTACGATGGTAGAAAGCATTGTCAACTTATAACAGATCCTCAGGCTTTTATAGAAAGTTATGTCAACTTATCCGCCAGTAACGAAGGCAGTATACAAGATGTTGTTGCCATTTTAGGTTTTAGCATTTTCTTCGTGCCGTTAATTTGCTGATGTAATGGATTTGTATGTAGTTTGAGTCTCCGCAGAAGGGTTTTGGTGAACATAGACCTGCTGATGTAACATCACAACTAAATCAATACGGATCTACCTCCCGATCTACCAACTTCGTTGATTCTCCTACAAACAAGTACTTCAACCCTCATTTAGACACACAATCTGATGATTTTTACACTTTCTACTCGGGAAACTTACAAAACAAGGTCTCCAAATAATTGAACTCTTTTCATATTTTGTTCATTTATTTTAATTAAGAGTCAATTTTATATAGCATTTGGATTTCTATTTCATCAACTAAGGAAAATTATTTCACTTCAAATTTTTCCATATTAAAACGTTATACTGAAATTTGTCCTTATTTCCATGTATTCCTGTGGAAAATAACGTTTTGTTTTAGATTTTCCTTGAATTAAGGAACATTGATTGAAAAATGTCGTTATTTGTAAATTCTCAAAATACAACATGAGATCACAGGTGGTCTGATAAGGCTAAAAATGGAAAGTCATGTAATGGCTAAGGGCTTCAGACAGCTTAGAGAGGGAAAGCAAATGACTGATTAGATAAGGGAGGAGGATAATGGGGTTGGGGGGAGGGGGTCGAGGAGACCAGCTGGAACAAAAATTACTACCAACCAGAAACAATAATTAGTAACCCCTATATTTACTAAAAGCTTCCTGTATGATTATGTCAACATAATAGCTCTAGTGTAGTGATGCAACAACCATGATGACTGCTTGTAATCTAAAAAAAAAATGTCCAGTTACTGGATCATTCAGTCCCAGCTGACGCCAATACAGGTTCTGTACATCTTATTTGAATGATTGGTTTTTCATTCCTATAAATGTATTTTTGTAGTTTTCCAACCATTTTACTACTGCATCTTATGTTTTCTTTTGTCAATGGACAAATGCCATGCTTCAAGGTTGCTTGTGAACTCTCGAGGGACATTAGAGATTCAGTACAAAAGTCCTATTAGATTTTTTTTACGTAGGGTATTTTTCGAGTGACCAAATTTCTCCTAGTAACATCTGACAATCCATTTTCGGAATATAAATAGGATAGGGATTTGGTGCACAGGCGGGTGAAAAATGGACAGTTTGTTGGTTACCGTGGGGAACATGTGTAATCCAAGTTGTATAGAAACTATGGCTGACAGCTGTGGACCCGAGGCGCCCTGAATTACCCATGATGCCCTGTGATGGTCGTTTACCTATCTTTCACATAATCAGTGTCGATGTGTACCACAAATATTTATAGGCAGCCTGCATATTTCAGATCAGTTGATTACAAAAAATGATTTGATATGGTACATTTGTGGAGGATATGAAGAAGAGATTTATCAGCATGATACGGCAGCTGTGTATTGAGTGGTACCCCACCAATACCATGTAAATGGTGCATCAAGATCCTTGATGGAAACAAAATGGATAGCAGGAAGATTTTAACCCTTCACCCCTATAATTCAATTGAACTTGTACTTTGTGTGTGATGTTCTAGTAAGGAAGAACAGTCCAATAAAAATTTAGGCAGGGGTGGAAAGGTTGCTTGAACATGGTGTCCATATCGGAAAGGATGTTGCAAGGTATCCATGCTGGTTCCTTATCTTCGACTTGGCTGGGTGTTTCCGGTGCCCTCTGACTGGTGTCAACAAAAACTCAAATCAAATGATGGTATGGTGGAAATTGTAATCATGTCTTCAGAAAAAGAAACGTAAAAAAATCTTGTTGGGTTTTATTTGGATGAAGAGTCATGGCATTTCAACTGTGTCTTATGTTAGTGGCAGGGGGTCAGTAAACACAGCTGATTAATTTGAAATAAATAAAGGCACTTGATATTTCCTTAACATCCTGACATGACTCTAAAATTACATAGTCAACCCACCAGCAATCCCACATAGACCACCCATCAAATTAACAAATTTATTGGATGGAAATAAGCAAACTGAATATAAATTGATATGAAATTTGTAAGTGCGGCCCTGAGGAGGTAGTAATATATGCTAATAATCTTTGAGTGTTGAATTAAGATTTATCAATTAGCATTAGTTAACGATAATATAGCCAACTTTGCCTGGACATGTCAGGATATCTTCCTTCCCTAAATAGTTGGTTTGTCCATTCTAAATTTACTGTCAAAAATTATACTTTCTAATCAAAACCAACCAAGCTTATAGATACATTAAGAACTTAGCTGAATTACCAAAGATTTTTCTGGACGTGTGCCTGACCAAGCAGTTAATTTAAATCTGTCTAAATATTTAAAGGAAATCTTATGAATTCAATACCCTTGCTGAGTGATATACTTGTTGTGGACTCTCTCATTTCCATTCGTTGGAGATGTGGCGTCTCGGCTTTCCCGTGGCTTTCCTGTCCGAGCCTGTCCTTCCTCTAATAAAACATTAGCATATTTGCCGAGAAGGTAAAGTAATATACTTTAAAGGAGCACTTGAAAGTTAGGTCTCATCTTAAGAAAAGGTCGACAGGTCATCTTTAGAAAGGTCAAAAGGTCAAGAGGTATCTACCTGCTGTCTTTGTTGATCAAGACAGCTTTGGGCCAGGGCTAGAAAAAAGAGCACATCAAAGGGGCTTACTTAATCTTGGTCAGTTTAATGTTTGTGCATATGGCAGTCATGCCTGTGGTCAGAAAGAGTCTGATTACTGTGTTGGCCATTATGGAGCATTCGATGAAATCTGTAGTTTTTTTGTTTTTTTTGTTTGTGTTTTTTGAGAAGTTGCTAGATATTCATAGTTACAATGTATTGACAGTCGAACGACAGAGATACAAAACGTGAAAAATGTCACGTGCATTGACAATTTGTTTATTGGATGAATTTGTTCCATTTTTAAACGATCTGTTTGCATGTCAGCTAGGCAATACACACAACTGTGGATCTTATCTGATATTTAAAATTCTTCACAGCTTAGAATGAAATCAATTCAGATTTTGTGAATTTAAAAAGTGTGACTTGTTAAAGCATGTCGTTTATAGTGTAGTAATAAACTGTTTGGTGAGTGGGTTGGGAAGCCCTCACAGGTAAATACAATAGTTACTACATACTAGTCATGTTTCCTAACACTAAAGGTAAATGCGTCAATTTCTGTCAATATTGACCCAATAAACACTTGTTACACCTTCCAGGTAAGACGTTTTCTCTCCTGACAATAAAAGTTTACTTTTTTGTGTACGTTCAGATTGATAAACAAGGGTGTTGGGAATTCTTTACATCAGTGAAATTTGTATTAGGAACAATTTACTTGGAAAGTGATCATTAAAAATATAGGTGTTAGGATGGTGTATGGACACTGGTCAAACAATGTCTGGTCATTGGAGTTATACAATCTGGCTATAGAGCGGTCATCAGTCAAACCAATGTAAACTAGATTATAGTAATTCTGATATGGAAAAATGGCAATCACAGTTTGATTGGCAAATATGGAATAAGTGTGGTTGAAAAGCTGATGGATTTAAATTAAATTTATTTATCTATTTAATGTATTAAATATGTAATCTCACAGCATTAAGACTGTCAGAGACAAGCGAAGTTCAAAACTGAGAATTTTTCTGGCAAAATTAAAATCAAACAGACATTATATATATTAACACATTTCACAACTATATCAAGGGCTTGAAATAAAATTAATAAGATAAGAAATTTTGTGGTAAGGTATATTTAGATAAAAATTGTAGACCTGGAACCCTCATCTAGATCTTTGTTTTTACAGAACAGCAGTATTAGTGATATATATATATGTGTGTAGATTTATATAAATAATTTAATAGTCTATTAGAACAGTAGTATCAGTGATATATATATATATGTGTGTAGATTTATATAAATAATTTAATAGTCTATTAGAACAGTAGTATCAGTGATATATATATATATGTGTGTAGATTTATATAAATAATTTAATAGTCTATTAGAACAGTAGTATCAGTGATATATATATATGTGTGTAGATTTATATAAATAATTTAATAGTCTATTAGAACAGTAGCAGCTGACGTGAGGATGTTACTAAACCTGTTGTCAGCCACAATATTTTTGAATGATTTGTAAGTCACACCCAGCTCTAAGCTACACCAAGACCAATTAGTACTCTGTTTACAGACCATCCTGATTGCCCTCCCTCCCCCTCCCCCAACTCTCCTGTTCCTTAACTTCCACACAACAGCAATCATCATACCTCAGATTTGCCCCAGTGTAGGTTAAGGCCATCTGTTTCAACATCTGGAAATTCTGGACCAGGCAGAAGACCCTCCGATGATGTTTTCTCCATTGCCTTTCTGATTCAGTGAACAGATCCTGAATTTACAGTAACCCCTTATCTAAAGGCCTGGTATTCTTGAAAGATACTTTATTCAATTGGGCAGAAACTTCCAAAAGTTAGTGAAAAATAGATATGTCTGATCCAACACTAGATTCACTTCTAAAAAGAATCGCCCGCATGTCTCGTGTTTCAACCAATTACAACTAATGAATCTGCAGCAAGCTCACACACTTCTTCTAAATACTGCTTACATTGATTAAGTTTCTTCACTTTGGATGTTTTAAAAACTGTATTTTTAAACCAACTGAAGACATAGGTGTTTGATTTCTAATTGAAGTTGTGTGTGATCGGCTACCTTATAATTTATGGGTATTAAACTCTGCTGACTATATGCCCACATAACCGCTATTAAAGTAATTTCCGATTGACAGTACACTCTATCATATATACCAGATAGAAATCGGAGTCATTCAAACTTTAAAAGTACACCGTTCTTAAATTAAAAGACAAATACAATTTGTTATGATGGATAACTAGATATGAATATCAATTTCCGTCACGAGATGACCTCCATAAAAGCTTCACGGAATCAATGGCTCTTCGATGGTGCAAAAAAGTTAGTTTCTATTTTGAATTTGTGGGACTATGTTGTATCAACATATCTATAGTATGGCCTAGCCATTTGTGAAATAAGGCTCAATTTAAATAATTACTGAAAAAGCTCTTAATTTAAAAGTACACCCTTTTGAAATGTTTGAAACTAGATACTTTATTCCTAAAATTAACCCAGAAAATATCGGTATATTTGAATCTTAAATTTGGCACTTACATATGCATATCGACTATCAACAATTTTCTGCTAAATCAACTTGAACGCTCCTTACAGTACAAATGAACTGTAAGTATTGATTGTGTTTCAATCAAAACCTTTGAAAGTGTGCCAGGCGATGAATTGATATGTATTGAAATGCCTTTCATGTTTGTGTTATAAATTATCTATTATAAATACCGAAAGATTTTGAGCTTGAGTCATGAATTGGTTAAGTGTATGTGCAAATAAACTAATGGAGGTTAAAAAATAAGTCTTGGGGTACTTCAATCTAAACCATAGTTAAATGTGCCTCTTGAGAATGGTTCCTGAAGCCAGTCGACATTGTACATGGGATGCTAGCACTACCACAATGGATATTACATGTTCCTAGTTTGAAGACCTTGATTATGGACTAAGTAAACAAGGGGCCTGACAATATGAAATGGAATGGATATGTGTATACAGACCCATGGGAGTGTCACATTAGACAGAATTGGTGATGTTGATGTGCTACCTTTTTTACACTGTTGATATCATCAATATGGCCACCATCATCACTCAACAAACGGCTCTGATCAAACACCCTACCACGATAGTACCCTTAACATCAATATGGGGCTTTTATTCAACAGTTTTGAATAATGAAATATTCTGGACATTTGTCGCTAGATGCCTTAGTTGGTTGAGGCTTGGGGAATTTACTCTACGCAGTTTTGAAGAATTTGTAGGCATTATGAGTGGAAAATGGCAGATGGTACGGATCATTTGCTTGTTTTGTGGGGAAAAGAGCTCTTTCAATAATGGAGGGAGAAAAGTGGTTTTTGGCATGGCATCTTTACATAAGAGTATAATTACCTTAGCACAGCATTTAGGATGTATAGTACAAAGATTCATTGGCAGGTGTTGACCTTGTACAGAATGTTTCACAGGAAAAGGAGGGAAGGTCAAGGTCAGAATATTAAATAAATTGCCAGTAAAAAATTGATTTCCTGGAGTAAAGTTAATGATGCATTATGACTTTATATTGGCAGTTTCTTATTATTAGTCAGTAAATTGAAAAGGAATCCAACATCCTAAAAAACAGAGAATACTGATATTATAACGAAACAGTAATTCTACCTCAAAGTTGATAAAACCAGGGCAAAACCAAATTTATAGATTTACAAGGAGACTGTTGAGAATGTACAAGGGGGTGGGACCAGGTGTTCAGGAAGGGTAAGAGTCTTTTGACTCATCACTGGCACTCTCCACACAAATAGGTCAAATCTGGGTACAATATCACATTCTCAAAATGATTGGGTGGTGACAATCGAACCACTAGACATAAATTTAACTAGAGAGCCAGTCATCATATTCTGTCCTGAATGATGATTGATAAAATTCTTACTACCAAAATAAGTTATTTTGTTTTAAAATGAGAAAAAGATGTAAATTTTATCAAATGAAAAACAAACTATATTTTTCTACTGTTCTCATGTTCAATCACAGCTGTAAGTAATTGTAGCGACTGTGTATCTGAGTTCCACTATGACATAGGATATTGACCCTAGAGTCTATAATTGTCCTGGAGATTGTCTCAACACAATCTTGGTTGGCTCCTAATTGGTCTAGTTTGACCTTGGTTGACCTTACATCCCAGTCTTGTTTGATCCTGGAGTTAGATGACCTCATTATCAGCACGCCCTGGTCACTTTCTCACACCATTGATCAGAGCTGCTGGTCAGTCTAGACACTATAGTCAGACTGACCACTGGAGAGCTCAGTCTGGGAGACTTTATTGAGAATCAATTTGCACTGACTCGAAACTGTCAGAATTCCATTAAAACTAGTGATGCTAATATCAATTTTATTTCTAACATTGATAAAAATGATTATTTTACAGTAACAATAAAATGTTTGATGAGAATTTTTAGCAGGCTAAATGATATGTTGTAATTTCACCATAATTGTGTTTATGATTTCCTCACACCACTCCTGAAATCCCCCCCCCCCCCCCCCCCCCCCCTGTCAAAATGAACTGATTTAACATTTAAAATGGCTTTAATCTATCTAATTACAAAATGCCTGGCAAGAATTGGACAAACTCCTACTTTAAACTTAATCGATTTGATATTCACTGGAGCAAAAACCCTTTAATGAGTTTGGTAAGTGAAATATCCCCAAATCAGTTCTATACCAAAACAATTACACGCCAATGAAATATTTCATCTTGGTCAGACCTGGGTCAGGAAGTGCTAACGTCTCTTTCTATTGTTTGAAAACAGAACGTTTTGAAATGACGCCAACTGTTTTGGTGATTTTTGTTTAGGCATATGTCAACTGTCGACATTTAAATACAGGAACTAATTTACAAAGGTCAAAATGTTAACAGAATATTTCATTCATCAAACTAACAGACACATACTTGTATAATTTAACTTTAGATCAGGCTAATAAAGTTTACCTTTACTTACTGCTACCAGGTACTAAAATATCATGTTAAAATTTGTCAGATATGTAAAATATTTCTGCATTATTTTCATGTCAAATTTTTGTACATATCAAAAATAGACCAAACTGACATTGATTGAGTTCAAAATAATTGTCGTACATCATTAATTAGAGATCTTAATAGGATCAGGGATAATTAATTTGGAACATATTTTTTGTATCATCTCAAATCAACCTGACTTTGCTCACTCAACCTGTAAAGATTTCAGAGATGTCAGTTAGTATAAGTGCCACACCCACCTGGTATAGTTCCCTTCTATCTCTGTCAAATCATTGTTACTCTTCCTCCTGTAAAAATGATCACTTTCCTTAATTTTCTTTGGTTCTTGTCAAATAAGATATATTATGCACACAACATTTTCTGTCCACTCCCTCAAAAACAGCTCTATCATTGAATCCATCATTGTCCTGTCTTATCACAGTTTCATCTCTCATGGTTCAGTTCAATTTGCACTTTCCATCTGAGACAATGTTTTACTACTGGAAAGTGAAAGTAGAAACCCCAGAAATAATTGTGATTTTAAAGATTAACGTATTTGAGAGAAGATAAATGATATTCCTTTTGTTGATTATGAATTAGAGGTAAATATTTATAAACAATTACGTACATGGGGTGTATGCTATTTTTATGATGATGCCTAGAAACTCACAAAGCTAGTCAGTGATAAGATATTGTGATGTTTATTTATCTCTTTATCTACTTATTTATTTTAGCAACAAGTTGTGCATTTTGTTTTATCTATCGACACATAAGAGATCTGGCTTTGTTGAGTCTTTGTGATGTTCTCGCCGCTAAATAAAATAAATCAAAATTACGTAATAATACATTGATTCTGTCAAGTCGTGTAAAAATATTCTCAAGGTCTTTAGATTTGATATATATTGTGTTAAAACCCGCCTTGATTTTATATATATCTCATATCAAGTATGTGTTAATACGAAATATATTCTGTACAAAACTTTTAAGTGTGAAATATGCCATCTTTTTGGGAGATGTGTCTATTTTTTTATCCATTCAATGGAGATTAATATCTTTTTTCATAAAGACATCTTTTACCTTTCAAGTAAAAATCCAGTCTATTACCTGAAGTGTTTTGTATTGTGCATTTACTCCTAAATCTGCCTTCACTAATCCTGCAATGCACAATGTGTATAGCCATAGTGGGTTTTTACAATACAGGAGGTCATATGTCAGAGTTGAGAGATTTTACTACTTCTTAGTTCGGAATGCTGTAGGGTTTACATAACTGACTTTTGGCTATTTAAAATCAAGTTCATTCTCGACCAAATGAAAAGAACAAATTCCGTCTTTCATAGCCGACGGGCCACAGGTAAAATTTATAATCTGGCCACGGACGCCCCTCAACCACTTGTATTCTACTTTAGTCAATACACCAGCAGCACCCAGGTGAGCTATTTCTCCGTAGGTGTATCACACAGGTATTTATATACCTGTATACCTGTTCGGTAAAAAACATTTTATAATTATCCAGGAACGGCACCAGTTACAAAATGAGAAAGCTCTACTGTTTTGCTTGATTTATTTGTACAAGTCGAAGGCATTACCGAACTTTCTAACCAGGAGAGAATTATTTTGGACAAATATATTACTACAATACTCAGGTAGGAATTCAAAACAATGCTTGGTGTGTTTAAAAAGGATTGTACGTGTGTGGACAGTACTGGGAGGGGTCGTGTGATTAGGGGCCAAACAAGGAGAGTTTAGCAGTATATATAGTATACAGGAGTCGTAGTGGGGTTATAATGGTGGGGCTTTATTAGAAACACTGTTGGAGGATTTTATACATGAAGGGATCATGTTTGAAATTAGGGAGGGGTTTGTAATTTGAGAAGTTTAATATAATAGAGGTATTGTTAGTTTTGAGAAATTGTATTAAAGAGGTTTATTGAGAGACCCTTACATTATAATCAAATGCCATACAGATCTCTTAAATATCAAAAATCCCTAAATGTCACACAGAGTCGGTATAGGAAATTCTTATCCCTCTGCTTTTGAAATGTTTGACCAAAATAAATCTTCAACATTATAGACATTTATAGGTATAGTTATGATAGAACCTTGCCTTTTAAATCTCCCGTCAGGGTTTACGATAGGACAATATATATTGTCATCTCCACAAGTTTACATTTAAAGATAAAGTAGATTTATAACCTACACTAAAGTTAATCTACACAGAGATAAATTCTGGAAGAAATCACAATTTTATCTTGTATGTTTACATAGATATAAATGAAAATGTATTGGTAATAGATTTATCTTTAATTTTCTGTTAAAAAAAAATTTCAAGTTTAATTTCAATTGCTTTTTCGCCTATTATAATGCATATACTGTCGCGTTGTACATTAAATTGGGTGTTACCCGAATAAGTCATTTACGTGTATTAATATACTGGTGATTCAGACGAACTGCCAGTTATGATATATTTTAGCAAGCACACACCCAGCATGTGATCAAGGTCTTTATTTATGTAATACAATATAACCGGTCCATGATACAGCCACAATGAGCTAGTCAACAGTATTATACTGGATTTGAAAGCTCATTATGTTGTTGTAGATTTGCGGGACTGATTTGGTCTGTAGTGTTGAAGAGCTATGTACAAACCTCAGGTGTTTCAGTATTGATATGATGTAACATTATTTTCTTACCGATATCATGATATATCTTGTATCTTTAACGACATACCTAGCTCATCGGGATATTTGAAGTTAAGGATAAGATCCTGCCACCCCTAAATGCCTGCCATCCTAGAAATCCCACCAGCTGAGGCTTCCCAGAGCTAAAGTATACAATTCCTAAAGCCTATCAAATCTGTCCACCTGAAACCTGCCACCCCTAAAGTCTACAATCTCTAATGCCAGTCACTTTTAAACTACAATATTACCCCGAGACACCAAATATAATATCATGGACCCAGAATTATCCTATCTAATGTACGTCGGTAGATCAGGGAGCATGAGGCATGTACCCCATCACTATAAAGATATTCCATTGGTTAAAAGATGTGCACCTGTTCACCCCATCACTATAAAGATATTCCATTGGTTAAAAGATGTGGACCTGTTCTGATGTCTGGAGTGAACCTCCAAACTGACCTTAATATCTGTTGTGTGATGTCCAGACATTTTTACTGGATTTCTAGTGTCCTTTTCCTATAAGTCTAAAGCCAAGTTGTCTATGTTAAGTAAACCTAAGTAAATATTGTGAGTATGTTCCAGTCCAAGAGTGAATTTTGTTACAGACACTGCCAACAAAGCTGACTTTAATTTCCTTATGACATATAGCTGTCTTGAAATTATATCTAAAACCTAAAAGTAGGTCACATTTACAGACCCACGCAGAAAGTAGGTCACATTGACTGAAATAAAAAGTAAATATAAACTTGACCTCAGAAAACAAAATCAAGTGACATTGAAATTTAATATGTTGTATCAGAAAATAATTGGTGAACAAATAAAATATCTCTCCTAACCGTTTGCTTAATAGAGAAAATATTGTGTCGCTAATTCTTTTCTAATAGGTAGGAAAATGTTCTTTGGATTTTGATAGAGATTATGAAATGGTTAGCCTGCCCTACATACCTATATCGGAGTAGTATTTTAATCCTGGACAGCATAGTCTGCAGGTATTTGTAATTTATGAATGAGAAGTCATTGCAGTTCTCAACTGTAGGAGATTTAATTAATAGATATGCTACGGTTTGTATTGTAGGAGATAAATCTGTTGTCATCGTGTCCTCATGGGGTATGGTATATAGCTTTACACACGTATCCTCATTTAGTATGGTATATAAGATTTAAAATCTAGGGCAGACTCATTGCATGAAGGATTGGCAGAGATCGAGGTTCGAGTTAGTTACGTGTGACATGATGTCGCTGATCAGGAACAGGATTGTTACACAGTTATTTCTCAACCCTCCACCGACCCCACCCCCTACCGGTGATCAAGGTCGGCCAACCTTAAACTGGCAAATTAATCGTAATTTCAAGCATAATACATCGAAATTTCTTTACCTGGGTAACATACAAGATTCACCTGTGTGCAGTATGAATTATAGGTTGTACAAAACTTATGGACATTCTTGTGGTTACGTGAGTTTTGTTTTTCCGGAAACTAATTGATAAGAAATTTAGAATAGGTGTGATTGTATAGGTATTGATCGATCAGTCACGCTTCACTGATTCCGCTGACCTTTTATCCCAATCACGCCTATCTGACTGTGTCTCGTTTCAATTTGTCTTGTGCTGTAGAGGTTTTTTACTGAATGGTTGTGAGTATGCCGACCTGTATATTGTCGATTGGCTTTTGTGTGTCACAAATCTAGGGGGCACTGAACCAGTAAACTCAGTCGGCACAAAGTGTCAGGTGGTCGTGAAAACAAGTATAGTTATGTTAATATAATATTTAAAACAGAACCATACACTTTATCAGAAGTTCGGAATTATCCTGCCCAGAAAGTAAGTATTCAATAATTCTGTGGCAATTTAACTGTATTTCTGTAAACTAGTTACATGTAGATTTTAATCGAGACCTTTCGCTTTTCACCTGTGATACTCTGTGCTGGGACATATATACGTAGTTCACAAGTATGTAGACCCAGATTTGTTTGTATGCGTTTGATTTATGGCGATTTCATTCATTACGGTGATGTTTGGTACATCACGTCACGACGCCAGTTTTTACCTGTAGATTAATTCCACATTTGAAGGAAATGTCATGACACCTGTGCCTGATTGCAATAAGAATCGACTCTTACCTATTTCCATTGCTGTCTGTTATTGATTTTAAACTGGTCCCTGTACATGACTGTATGATATAAATTCGTCCTCTATATATACCAACACCTTTATCACTGATTGGACAGAAAGAGATTTATGATTATTTTGGCTCAATATCTTAAGTGAGATCTATGGATCTACCTGGTGAAAATTCTTAGGACATGCCAAGGTGTCATAATAAACTCAGGTACCTGTGACAGGAAAATTATTGCCGGAACTAATAGGCCTAATTAAAAATCAAGATCACAGAATGTAGCCAAGCATTGATATATTAACCAGTAATTACGATGCTAAATTGGACGTGATCGTGTTTCTACATATAATTCAGGAGAGTGTAATTGTGTTGTTATATGGAACTAGAGGGAGTGTATCTATAGAGAATTGTTCTAGTAATATAGACGTGAGAAAACCTTATTCTTTAGAAGATTTTTGTCCTGTACCGTATATATTCCCAAATAAGCCCCTTCCCACAAATAGGCTCATACATTTTAGCAGAAAAAATGGATCAAAAATGGCTGGAAACCTCAGACATGCATGTCGGCTAAATGTACACAATATTACTGTGCCAGTCTGTGTTTAGTTAATGTGGTGTTTATCTAATCTACTGATGTCAATTATAGCCAGCAACAGTTACTATAATCTACATGTGAAAGTCAAATAGATTTCGGGGGGGGGGGGGGGGGGGGATTATGTGGACAGTCGTCCTAGGAAAATGGAACCACTGTAAACAGGAATCTTAAAAAACAAGGGTTATGTAAAATGGTGATAAAATTGTTCATATAACAATTTTAGGAAGCTATCACCATGTGCTTTTGTTGAATATTTTGGTTATATGTGTGTGTGTCTGTATTCATAAAATTTACCTTGAGTAATATGTCCCTTGTTCATGTCCTTGCTGAAGGAAATTAATATTTTAAAATCATAAATTATCTGATTTGAATCTTCACAGCTTTACACTGACCAATCGTTATTGTTGTTTTATAATTGTTATTGCAGACATACACGCCCCGCAGCATGCCGTCCGCAAGTCCAAACACCACGAGTAGCCTGTCGAGTACCCAAAGCGGCCGAGAACTGTTGAGCTGCAGCAACTTGTACCTCCGTCATCTAAGTCCCAACACAACGGATGAAGATCTCGTCGAACTCTGTCAGAGGTAAGGACAATTTCATTAAAACAAGGTTTAATCTAATACATCCAATATCTTCCTTCCAAAACACACAAAACCTACTTAAGCTGCACAATAGTAATGTTGGACATTCTTTAACACAAATTTCCTTCCATGAAAGGAAATTAAAAGTTTTAAAAATTTAAAATTCAAAGTGAAACAAATTGATCCTATGAAAATTCTACAAGAGCTCTTTAAAGTGATATACATCAATTTCCTCACTGTTGATTTGATCTTTCTTGCTAATTACCAAAAAATCAAAATTCATTTTGCAGGATCTTTAGCAAGTCATTCTAACATCTGGTGTATTTCCATTTTAATTGCTTCAGAACAAGACATTAGAAAGATGTGTATTTCAGACTCAGCTTTGATGAACTTTGTAGAAAGTGCAAATGTACTTCTGGGCGGATTGGGTTTCAGTAATGGTATGATCTGTCCTATTAAATCATTGACCAAGATGATGGTTGACCAATCGTGGAAAAAAAACCCTTCCCCTATTTGTAGGAGTACAAGGTAGTCCCATATGTCTCCTTTACATGTGTGACGAGCTGCAATTAAGCTCCAAGCTCTCTTGTAAAAGTCCTTGTAGAACTCGAAAAGGAAATTTGAATTTCTCGACTGTCTGTCATTACAAAAACATTATCAACAGTTGGTCATGAAAGTGGACGTAACACGAGTCAAGGAATTGATTTTTTACTTGTTAGTGTTTAAAATAACAGCCACGGCTTGCTCAAACAACACATAGAATTGTGGGACAACTTTATCGAAAGAAACATTTTAGCTCACACGTTGCAACGATTTTCCTCCAAGAACAGGAAAAGCGGTGTATCATATTTCATTTACGGTACTATGGTGTCAAACCCTCGCAACAGAGAAATCGAGAGGGAAAACAATAAAAGGCTTCAGTGCAAATTAAAACCAGAGACCTGATGTTGCTAATGGATTCTTACAATATCCCCTACCTTATAAACGGTGTACGCCTGGTTTTAGACGAGGAGCAGAAATAGATTTAAGTGGAAGAAGTAATTATTTTTAGTAAAGGTTTGTGAGTGATAGTATTGGAATTCAATTTGTTTCTGAATGATAAACAGAGACTAAACTGATTAAACGGGAAAGCGCAGACAAAAAATTCACCGTTTTGTTGACAATTATGATGTTGAATTGTATAACTTTCCGAAGACAGCAAACTTAAATTTGACTCTAAAACCACAATAAGTATATTTGCCTGTTAATCAGCCACTGCCTCGGAGGTTTCCATCACTAACACCATTACATGCCTCTTGGAAAGTCTTTTATTCAAATAGGCTATCATTCCAATGTACTTTAAAGAAAATTTGTGTAGAGTAATGACAGCTATGCTAAGTACTTTCTTTTTGATAATTTTGTATTGTTTGAAAGTTGAATGTAATTTTTGAGGGGTTGGGAGAGGGGCGGTGTGTCATAACTTGATAATGCAAAGTTTTAAGAATGATTCACATAGTTACCTGGATATAGACAGGACATATTAGTCTGATGTGCATCCTTCCGATGACTGTACCTGATTGGTTGACAAAGGGGCATTGTGTCGCCTGGACTGTACCTGATTGGTTGACAAAAGGGGCATTGTGGGGCCTGGAAGTTGTTCAGGGATACCCAAGTGAGAGAGTGATGGAAAGGTTCAAGAAGGTTGATTCGTTGACAGTAATAAAGAGAGGGGTTAGGGTTGGGGAAGAGGGGATTGGTAGTGATGTAAGGGGTAGGAAATGAATTAAGGGGTAGGAAGTGATGTAAGAGTTCCAAAGAGTACTGGCCTGTGTCAATAGGATGGCAGCCTTCCAGTATGATTATGATAAAGTATCTTTAATGTGTCTGACCCAGTGATATCTGGTGACTAAACTATAAAACACTTAACGCAGACCAGGTGTAATCACCGATGTAAGATATCCGCCAATTTAACCATTGTCATAGAGATTCTATTTGGTCACATGCAAGCCGTTAGCAAATCAATTCCAGTTAATGAGAGACCACCTTTGTTAAAAGAACATTTCAAACATCCCATTCCAGTAAGTTCATATATATAAAGAAGTCACCTTAATGCAGAAATTACCTGTATAAAGAGGTCACCTGTATAGAGAGGTCATCTGTATAGAGAGGTAATTTGTATTCAGAGATCACCTGTATAGAGAGGTCATTTGTATAGAGAGATCAACTGTATAGAGAGGTCACCTGTATAGAGAGGTCAACTGTATAGAGAGGTCACCTGTATTAAGAGATCACCTGTATAGAGAGGTCACCTGTATTAAGAGATCACCTGTATAGAGAGGTCATCTGTATTAAGAGATCACCTGTATAGAGAGGTCACCTGTATTAAAAGGTCACCTGTATTAAGAGGTCACCTGTATAGAGAGGTCACATGTATTAAGAGATCACCTGTATAGAGAGGTCACCTGTATTAAGAGATCACCTGTATTAAGAGGTCACCTGTATAGAGAGGTCACCTGTATAGAGAGGTCACCTGTATTAAGAGATCACCTGTATAGAGAGGTCATCTGTATTAAGAGGTCACTTATCCTGGTAACCTGCTAGACTTCCTAGCATGATACAGACTGAAACTGTCTCAGTTTTATTGAAATATTTAGAAAATATGCAAAGAAAATTCAAGAAAAAGTTGTTCTCAGTACGTTCAGATAGCGTACTGAATGACACCCTGATAAAAGCATTGCCTAGGTGTACAGGGTCCAGAGTAAAAACATTTAAACAACCAATTATGAACTTTCATCAAAAATGTTGAATTTCAATCCTGTCTGCGCCTGATACCATTAGGTGTAAGGCGTACAAGTCCTCAGACTTAGAGTAAGCTGTCATTTCCTTCCAGGCAGTTTAATTAGTAAACCGAGGGTTTTTTGGGGTCACCAAGGTTAGGAAAGTACTTTGAAACTAGTTCTGTATTGGGGAGAATGTGTATGTACTAATGAAATGTCTTGTAAATCAGTTTTACTATGTAATACAATATACTAAAGATCAGTTTGTTTGCAGTGAAGCTTCAATTCAATGCAACCTCTCTCATTATGAACACAATTTCTGCATATTGGCTATGATGTTGATGACCCATTCCAATATTTCAGATGAATAACGAAGTTGATATATTTACTAATGAAAATGATAGGAAAATTTAGATTTTTTTTTGTAAATTTTACACAATATTCAATAAGTGAACTATATGGTTACAATTTCGACCAAGCAAAGGTTCAGTCAAATTTCAATCACATAGATGTTTGGCCACAATCCTTAATCACTCAGATGTTTGGCTACAAGTCTTAATCACTCAGATGTTTGGCTACAATCCTTAATCACTCAGATGTTTGGCTACAAGTCTTAATCACTCAGATGTTTGGCTACAAGTCTTAATCACACCAAAGTTTGGCTACAATATCAGTGATATAACTGTTTGGCTACAATCTCAGACGCTAAGATGTTTGGCTTGATAACTTGGATGTTTTCCTTCTGTGTGGATATTCACACCGGCCATTCTGTATGATTCCAAAGATAGATACTCCGAGATAAAAACATCACCATTTTATCATGGTTCTGATGGAGATAAGATATCAGGTAATTCTTCGTATATCTTCATGTTTTATTAGTTCCTTTTTGGGTTTGAAGATAACTTGACCTATATGGCATTTCCTTCAATATCTCTAAGCTGTTTATAAAACAAATTATGAGGCCTTAACGGTGTGAATAACCTCTAGTTGATAAAAAGACATTATAAAGAAATGTTGGTATTATAAAGAAAAGTTGGTATTATAAAGAAATGTTGATATTATAAAGAAGAGTTGGTATTATAAAGAAATGTTGGTATTATAAAGAAATGTCGGTATTATAAAGAAAATTTGGTATTATAAAGAAATGTCGGTATGGAAGACAAGTGTCTATCAACACCATACAATCTCTTGTAGATCATACATCATCATTTTCAGGTTGGTAAAACATTGTGGTAAAATTTGTTCACTGACCGCTGTCATTGCGGTTGTTGACCGTGGTCATATTCCCTCTAGCCGAATTCATAATTATGAAAATATTTATTTTTGGACTAATGGATACACCTCTTTGTAGGTGAATGATACATATAACCACTCCTATTCATTTCATATTAGAAAAAATATCGGAAAACTTAGGAAAACATTCTTGACATATTTCTTATATAAGAACAAAAAATGTATTCCCTCCTTGACAAATGTAGGATGTATACTGGGTTATCAGTGCGATGAATGTTTGATGATTCATTTGTAATATTTGTGTGTATAGTAATTAAGGGTATTCGCTAGCTTCTGATTTACCAGTCATTTATAGTGTTCATACTGTAAATTTTCTCAGGTCATAAAACATTCCAAAAATACTATTTTTCTGGATTGATGTATATTTCAAATGACATATTACTACGTGTTATTGAACCCTGGAGAAGTACATGTGACTAATGGTATGTAGATTAGGTGAAATTCACTACTTTGATCGCTTGTTATCACTGAAGTATAAGCTATTACCCAGAATACCCCTGGGACTTGGATGCATGAATGGTCAGACTATTTATTCAACCTGTGGGATATCCAGGATGGTTCTGATTTGTGTCTGCCATCTTGGAAATGATTGCTATTGCTAAATGTCATGCCATATACTGGTAATTAGGCAACCCCCCCCCCCCCCCCCCCCCCCACATCAAGGATATGAGTGGTATGCTGTCTGCCTATTCATCTGCCCATCTATCTGTCTATCTGTCCATTCATCTGTCCATTCGTCTGTCCCTCCATTTGTCCGTCCATCAGTCTATCCATGTGCCCATTCATCTGTCCATTCATCTGTCCATTCATCAGTCTATCCATCTGCCCATTCATCTGCCCATTCATCTGTCCATCCATCTGTGTATTCATCTGCCCATCTATCTGTCTATCTGTCCATTCATCTGTCCATCCATTTGTCCGTCCATCTGTCCATCCATCTGTCCATTCATCTGTCCTTCCTCTTCATTTATGGAGATTTTCAGAATATAGAAATCCGAAAGTAATGTGGAATTATGAATTACACATTCCTTCAACATAACCAATAAGATGATATAGGAGACTCGGGAACATACAACTGTACAAGTTTATTCATGTTAAAAGTTCTGTCATACTTCCTCAAGTAATGGTGTATAAATTTCAACTCCAGTCTGCATAAATTTTACCTGGGCAATTTGAATCGATACATGAAATGGGTGTCCAAATTGACTGTCAAATTCTTGTCAACCAGTATATAGCAGCTGCCTGTCTGTTCGGTAATTCAATAAAATTCCTGTCTCTTTTGAGAAGCTAGTGTAAATATGTTTTGTTCTGTTCAATATTTATCGAATAGTTTCACCGAAATTCACTACTAAATCACACCCTAGGTAAATGGACGCTTTGTGTGTGTCTATCAACGAATTCCATACCATTCTGCATGAACTACCTATATTTACGTGAAGACCTGTTATCGACGCCAGGTAGACAAGTGGTTAAGATTTTACCTGTGAATTTTTCCCCATTTTTTTAAAACTCTGGAAGTCATGCATTTATCATAATTTTCATCTTCATGATTTTATCACTGAAATTAATAAAAATGATTCTCAAATGCTTGTTATATCAAAAACAAATTATGTTGGATTTGCATTGTATTAGAAACTTAACACAAAAAATCAGTCTAATCAATTTCAATGAAAATTAAAAAAATTTGAAAACACTACAGGTATTCTTTAATGCAAATACACATTTATTTGCAAGTTGGCTTCATGTGGATTCAGTGAACATTGGAGAAGTGTGGCGCCAGCCATTCATTCAATTTCAGCCAAAAAAAATTGACAACCTCACTACCCGTTCATCTTATCAAGCAAGTGTTTGTACATAGATCTGCTTCTCTCAAGTGCTTTAAATATAAATCTTCTTCACAATGTATCTTGTATTGATCTAGAAACCAAGTGGGTTGTTTCTCCAATTGTCAGTTTCTGTCTGAATTTGGATGCCAGCTGTATGCAAGGCCAGGAGAGGTTGTAATTTACCCAAAATGTTTTAATCATTGAGGTATTTGATAAGTGGTAGTTGGTCTGATCAAATGGCTGCCTGGATCATCAAATATACACATTCTGTTGTAGTAATTCTAAATCAGTGGAAAAGGCTTACTTTGATTGAGGATTGTAAAAATGGACATTTTATTCATCCATTTAAAACAAAAATGAAGGAAACCTAATCACCATTACTCTCAATGTTTTTAATTCAGATTTTCTTCCTGGATAAACCTAAGTGGAAATCAATTTTAATTTTAAAATGATTACAAAACACTGGCGCCATTGATTTGATTAGAAATCCTACTGCTGCAAGGTTTCACAGCTTTTTTTTTACTGCAGAGAAAAAAATCAATGTATTAGATAGATGTTTGATAATAAAACTTATTATTTTCCTCACAAAAACCTGAAGAAACGTATGCTAACAAACTGCTGAGGTTGTAATAAATCGGTTTTGAAATTGAATCTTTGTTATCACAGGGATAATTGTTTGATTATTTTGGGAAATGTTATCATTCTGAATGAAAAAGGTAAGTTATTCTATTAACAACTCTCAATTGTAGAAAAAAGGGAAAAAAACACATTAGCCATGTTAGTTGGATCAATTTTTCACAACTTGTTGAGCAATAAATATGATGGCAGACGATAGGGAGGGTTGTCATGACAATTGTAGCCCCTTCCGGCTGTAACCATGGTAACATTATGACAATGGAGTACTAATTATGATAGATTAACCAATGTCACAGTTGTCCCAGGATGCTGGAATTGGCCGACGTTGCCCACCATTTCCTGTCGTTATGACAACAATTTCACTTTCATCCAGACAGGCAAATAGCATAATTGTGTCATTTGCATAAAAACTGACAAAAAATGCGGAATGAGAAAATGGCATGTCGCTGGTCATATATCTAAATACAAATTGATGTTTGCTTGGAGGTTGAATAGTTTGCTGTAATGGGAATTAATAGAATGTACTGTTGGCTCAAGGTTGTTGACCTCGGACATCAGGTCCATGACTTTATGGGGATCAACTTAGGGCACATCTTTGTGTTTCTTCAGGAGATGTCTACATATATATATGGTTTTATTTCTCCCTTTTCCCATCTGTTTCTCACTGTTCTGTTTCTCCCTCATCCCTTCTGTATAATTCTGTTGCCCTTGTTCTTAGTGTTTGCCCTTCTCTCCTTTAAAATTGTCCACACTCCTATCCAACTTTCCCTAATTACCTTTCTGCTTTGTCTATGTCACACTCTTTATTTTACCCCACTTATTATGATATCTCTCTGTTCTCTGTATATGGTACAGGGAATCCCATCCTGTCTGAGGTGACAGTCCCCACCCTCCCCCTTATACTTTTTATGACAGTGATAAGTTATTAGCCTCAGGTAACCTCGCCAGGACTCGGTCAACAATAAATCATTTTAAAGAATAAAAAATGAGTCATTGTCAGTTGATGAAGTCAGATAATATCAGACAAAGTAGGTTAGGGAGGTAAGTGTCCCTATGGTTACAGGTTAGGGAGGTTAGTGTCCCTATGGTTACAGGTTAGGGAGGTAGGGTCTCTATGGTTACAGGTTAGGGAGGTTAGTGTCCCTATGGTTACAGGTTAGGGAAGTTCTTGTCCCTATGGTTACATGTTAGGGAGGTTAGTGTCCCTATGGTGACAGGTTTAGTTAAGGTTAGGGATGTAGTGTCCCTATGGTAACAGGTTTGGTTAAGGTTAGGGAGGTAGTGTCCCTATGGTGACAGGTTTAGTTAAGGTTAGGGAGGTTAGTGTCCCTATGGTGACAGGTATCTGGCATTTACATAAACTTGTATAAAACGCTTATTCTATAAACATCATACGTTATTGACTCATCCTCAATACCTCCTGGATTACCTGTAGCTCGTTAAATAAGACATACCTGTATATAGCTACAAGGAGATACATCAGAAATGGCATCTAAACTGTTGTAAAAATCATGACTATGTGAAGAATTTTCATTGATGAAGGGATGGGGTTTATAAAAGTTTAAAGATATTTCACACCCTATCTTGATGAAGGGATGGGGTTTATAAAAGTTTAAAGATATTTCACACCCTATCTTGAATTGTCAGGTAGATTCAATGCTCAAAATCAAGGGAAATTGGAATTCGACCCATTTTCCGGTCACCCAATTTAAATTGAAGTGTGTTTCTATAGAACAGGTAGACATAAATGAGGTAGGATTTTATCATTGTAAGGTGTGACGCTCTGTCAATTGAAAATATTGAATTGTGATTTTTATGATGCGTTCACACATATAATTAGTGTGATTGTAACCTGAATAAGTAGAGTAGTGTAATGGATCTTTGGGAGATTTAAGTAAACTTCATTCTTCTGTAACAATAAGACGAGGGCTAATGAGATAAATTGGACAGGTAAAGAGTTTTCGTTTCGTATTACAATTCGTTAATTCTATCTATAATTTACACCCATAAACGAATTTCTGTTGTTAAGTAAAATACGAGCTCTAACATGTAATGGATGTTAGCTGTTAGTTTGGACACTTTTGGGACTATATATACAACGATCTATGAATCATTGTCACTTCCTGTTCTCCCAGACACAAGACAGGCATTGTTATGGAGGACTGATGTATACCCATGCTGTCTTAAGGTATCAAATTCACCCCCTGCTAAGGAAAATACGTTTTTTATGCCGTTCGATCATCATTATACCCTGTTTTATCTTGGGGAATATGATCATCTAAACGCCCAGTTTTATCTTGGTAAATAGCACCACATGTTTGTCAAGGGTCCAGGTAGGCTTTCATTTGGTAGAGAGATACTGAATGGTTTTTCATTTAATTTTTATTCATGATTATCTCTTTGAATGTCTCCTGAGTTCTCAAGTCTTTTTATTTGTGTCCATTATCCTCATGGAATGTAAAAATTGTGTTAAGTAAGGTTATCTCAAGGTAACTGAAAACCTTCCTAAAAAGGTGACAGGCCACTGTAGGAATTTGACCTCCAGACTAAATGATTGCCCAGTAATGGCTGATAAAGGTGGGAGTTTTAACAGAGGAGGTAGACAAAGCTCCCCATTTATCATCTATACTCTGTACAAGTGTTTCTGGGTCAGTAGAATTTGTCATACTAGGGAAAGGCTGGGTAATGACATCATTGGCAGTGTGAGAGGGAAAGGTTAAGCAAGAGTGGCAAAGTGAATGTCAAAGGTCAAGGTCAAGGTGTGAGGGTGGATGTCAAGGTCAAGGTGTGAGGATGGATGTCAAAGGTCAAGGAAAAGGTTTTAAGGTGGATGTCAAATTTCAAGGTGAAGGTAGATGTCAAATATGGCAAGGTCAAGATGTGAGGGTGGATGTCAAAGGTCAAGGAAGTTGTCATATGATCAAAAGGAGGTCATAGCAGAAATGTCAAAGGCCAAGAGAGGTATAGAAAGGTGAATGTCAAAAGGGAATGTCAGGAAGAGGAAGTAGTGTTGATTTCAAAACTAAAAATTGGAGGGAGAAAACATTTAAAACAAATGATGTATAAACTGATATGCATGGTCGTTTGTTTACTTACATGTCCTGATCAGAAAAAATGAAGCATCTATGAGATGGGTAGAACTAGTATGATTAGAACAGTATGTACCTGTACAAAATATTCTTACTTTTCTGCTATAGCTTAATAGATTATATAAAGTCTGCAAACAGATTTTTTGGACTGAAGTAATATGATTTGTGGCCTGTCGCTGCTCTCCATCAGGAATGGCCCCAGTTTTCTACGTTAGCAGGCAGGAGTTTATTACGTTACATAATGGCATCCATTGTCCCTGACAGAGCCCATACGGAGCGACCTAGTACGATTCACTTATTCCACAGTGACATTTGATGCGATAATTTAGATTGGCAAATAAAACTACCCTGTCTCCCCCAATATAAAAACTGGACCCACCATGCTCTTAGAGAGGAATATTAATCTATCCCTCGTATGGGGGTCGCGCACTCCCCGATTACACCTCGACATTCAGTGTAGAGACACTGGTCCCAGCCAACATGCAACACTTGATAAATTAAAAGACATGATTGATAATTTAGACCAATGACATTTTAGTGGCGAGAGGTGGGTTTAAATTGAAAGCAATTTTTATTTTCTGATTGAAAATATTTCCAAACTTGACATAATTGCAGGCATTGTGTGATGAATTAAATGCAGACTGTCCTTTAAGTTATAAGCACAAACAGAAGATTGTCTGTGGGGTAATTTTCCACTGTTTATTAAATTTAAAGATCATGCACTCTGATGATCTTGATATTGGGCTGACACAGACTTATTTCTGTGTAACAGTATATTTAACTATTTACCTTCCATTTTTACTACCATTTTCTGATCTAATTTAATTTTTTACAATACTGTTTCATGGGCTGTGTGGATCTACAAGATAAAAGTTGTTTTTGAAACAGAATATTTTCATTTATACTGTTTGGAATTGTCAATGAGTTAAAATTTTCAAAAAGAAAATAATTCAATAGATGTTGTATCCGCATTCTTGGCTGTAGTAATGACAAGACGTCTGGGACTTCTTGGGATATGATTGTATGATAACAGTATGATTTCTGTTGTGCAATTGTGGGGTTAGGAGTAAGGATACATGGTTACGATAGTTTTCTTGTCTTATTGGTACGGAGATGAGACACTCACGACCTGCCTGTATAGGGGATAAGGTGACCCCACACAACTTGAATGTGTCAGGGACACAGTGACCCCTCATGACCTGCTGCATGTGAAGGGGATGGAAGGTCAGAACAGAAATTGTCATGACCAGTTGGAAAATCTGTGTAGAGAGGGAAAGGGGGGGTCAATGACATGTACCTTGTTCATTCAAAACAGCAGTATAGGATTGGCCAGTCTTCACCGTGAGCCTGTCTCTCATCCCTACTCCACCATCTCCTACCCTGATAGCATTGATCTCCCTTATCATAATGATAACATTTATCTTACACAGGTTTATTGTGACTGAATGAATGGATTTTACAATCTGGAACAACAGATTATAAGTTATTGCAAACAAGCATTGATTAAATAGATGTTTAACCAATGTAACGGCCTGTGAAGGTAGACAGATTACAGTTACGTTACTCACAACCAACACTTCAATAAAATCTTATCCATACAGAGCTTCAATTAGGAAATGATTTCACTTTTTTTTTTAATTTTCAAATGTAGCGATTGTATTCCTATGTATGTTTATAGTTTTTTGGGGGGGGGGGGGTTTCCGAAATATCTTTACTAGAATGTTAAAATAGACTATTTTACAGCCCATCTATGTTGACATTGATGTTAGCGATTTCCTGCCATTTGTATTCATTATCTATTGTGAACACGGAAAAAACACTTTATTCACTCCAGATTTTTTTTGGTTGCTATCAAAGGGAGATAACTAGAGAGAAACAGATTGTTGCCTAAAGATTGTAAGATGTGTTTATAGACATTGATAACACACTTCCGCCCAGAAATAAATGTCTTCTCTAGTCAAAAATTATTGTGTGATAAACTTGGCAATATACATTGAAAAACAGCATTGAGCAAAGAGGCGAAAGGACCCAGATCAGATACATTCAAAGTGAGGCTTTCATGATGACTGAAAAGGGATCATTTAAATACAACACTGAAATTCAGTGTGATGTAAAGAGGTGAAAAGACCCAGATCAGTCATATTCAAAGTGAAGCTTTGATGATGACTTTGAAAGGGTAATATTTCCTCTGTAATCAAGTTGACTTCATCACTTTGGCACTAAAGAAATGTTTCTATAGAAACAATGTTTTTAAACCCAAACTACATTTATGATCTTAAGAATTGCAGGAAATTATAATCTAGTATCGTATTCTTCAGCAATGTGTTTTAATATTTCATCCGTGTTTACTCGGTGCCCGTGCATCAGGATGTTTAATGCTGATCGCCTTTCCAGTTGTGGCTTAATATTGTGTTTTTATTGAGATGTAGGGAAAGCTGACGGGGAGTAGTCACCTGTTTCCTCATCGTAAACGTCAGAATTAAGTCTGACTTACGATGCAATCCTCGCGTACAGCCTCCCAGCTATGTGTACTGCATTCAGCATTAAATCCTTCTAACTAGTAATCCAAACCATTAAATACTGCCAAATTGCCATTTGCTCATGCAAGCTCGTGAATTTCTTTTATGCATATATCTGCCATTCATGTACTTGAGTTTCCAGTATTGAATTAGGGTTTGGATATAGAGTTTTTGAATTCTTCTCGTTTTTTTCTATTTTTTATTCTACTGTTTTCTGATTTAGAAGCTTTGTGATGTACTTTGATCTAACACATTCCTTCCTCACTTTAATTTCCGGGGGAGGGGGAGGGAGCTCAAAACTGTTTTTGTTTCTATTTTGCTTAAACCTCATTTCGCCAAATTTAAGATCATTGAAAACAAAACAATTTTAAAATGATATTTGGATGAAAGTTGAGGTTATCCAGTGTGTATACTACCTAGATAACTACTGCTATTATATAAGACTGACTCAATTTCAAACAGACTTTCAAGATAAATAAAAAATTAATCCCTGTGAGTATTGAAAATTTAAGATATCGGAGTGAAAATGCCCCGTTATGTTACATCACGGTATTACCGAATCATGTGTTTGTTTTAGTACTGTTGGTTAAGATTATAGCAAAGTGGAAACAGAAGTATAGGCTTCAGGAAAATCAAAGTTTATGGGTTCTCCCTCCCATCCTTAATTTGATGGTGATTTTATTAATGAAACAGGTGTTTGAGCTTCACTGTACACTTGTTAGAGAGTATACAACCACGTAAATATATGATGATTCTGTAATTAAGTTGATAGAATATTTTGTGATGTGTTAAAGAATATATGTCTGTCTTTAGCGTTTGATAGAATATTTTGTGATGTGTTAAAGAGTATATGTCTGTAGGTCTCGGCTGTCAATTCTCTACTGATCTCTGTGAAGCTTGGTTGGCTTGTCCAATGTATGTAACTCGGTAGAATTCATTAGTGTGACATGTAGCTGTCCTTTCTTAACTTAGACTAATCTATAATTATTATATCTTTGGCAATGGATGGGTGTATAACGCTTCACCCCTTGCACTCTTGTTGTGATGTGTAAGAGAGTATTTTTTTTAACAGGGTAGAGACAAATTTCATTTAAGTTTAAAGTTTTTTAACAGGGTAGAGACCATTTTCATTAAAGCTGTTTTTGTTACAATGAGTTTTTTTAGATATTGAAGGATTTAGATACCATCTGGTAATGTGATTTTATCTTTTTATCTTTACAGATATGGCAAGATTGTTTCCACCAAAGCAATTATGGACCAAACCACAAATAAATGTAAAGGTAAGTTTTAAGAATCTAAAGAAAATTTAGTCACAGAAACAATTAGTGCCATGGTTACCACACAGAAGTTTTCACTGAGGTACAGAAAATGTAGTCACAGTAACAAGTGCCATGGTTACCACACAGAAGTTTTCACTGACGTACAGAAAATTTAGTCACAGTAACAAGCGCCATGGTTACCACACAGAAGTTTTCACTGATGTACAGACGATTTAGTCATAGTAACAATTAAGTGCCATGGTTACCACACAGAAGTTTTCACTTGGGTACAGAAAATTTAAGTCACAGTAACAAGTGCCATGGTTACCACACAGAAGTTTTCACTGATGTACAGACGATTTAGTCATAGTAACAAGTGCCATGGTTACCACACAGAAGTTTTCACTGATGTACAGACGATTTAGTCATAGTAACAAGTGCCATGGTTACCACACAGAAGTTTTCACTGACGTACAGAAGATTTAGTCACAGAAACAAGCGCCATGGTTACCACACAGAAGCCATGTATGTTGGAGCAAAGCTAATTGTGAATTCTCTAGCTAATTAGTATTGTGTTATTTTCGGAGACTGCACCAAATTGATCTTCATAATTGAAAGTAAAATTACCTTTCTGCTGCAAAATTACCTAAGACTAATGCAACATATTGTGTTAAGTCTAGCGCCACGTTAATCACTATGCATACGTTACGAATAACTTTTTCCAAATGTACAATTGGAATTCTGATATTTGATTTGTTATGAATGTAAGTGAGATCTCGTACAGCTATGACCGAATTTTCCCTCACGTCATATAATATGCTGAGAAGTAGGAGAAATAGCATAGTTACATCAGAAACATCATGCACGCATCCTATGTGTTGATAGCCATTAGGTAGAACATTAAGGGTACAATGAGAAAACCTCAAGCCCTGGGGAATGCTATTCATAGCTCTATAAACCTCCTACAGATAGGCTATGTTTTGTTGTTAACGCCTGACGCACTGACAAATGACAATGTTTTTCTGCTACACAAAGACAAATTGGATTCAGGTATAGGAACTGATTTCTTCTTCAGGCATTCCTTCGTCACCATCAATGACTTTTTAATTAGACCATTAACCCCCTCCTGTGAAGATATGACAGCTATAGACATGTTGTAATGATCCCCCCGTTCCTCCCCCTCCCCAACATCAGGGACAAACACTGTATTGAACTCCTTATGTAATCAGTCTATCTGTAGGCACTAGTTGTCTACACTGTTAGTGGCTTTATCATTCCTTCCTTCTTTAGGAAGTACTCCAGAATACATTTATAAGGCAGGAGCAATTGAAATAAGATTTAGGAAATAAGATAGGGGCTGTCTTTTAAAACCAATCTCTTGTGTGTGGTTTGGAGAAAGTGATATTTTCATTCCAAACTGATAACATTGGAAAGTGTTCAATGTAAATTCTGTTTACTAAAAATAGATGAATCCAAAAGTCACATAGGGGTCATGTGGTGCATCTCATTATCCCCTGTAAATTATATCAGTGATTGGACAAGTTCTTCCATCAATGTCCAGTTATTGGAGAGAGAGTGTTCCTCGGTCCAGTTGACCTTTGGTCAAGCATTCTGTATACATCTGTTAATTGGAGATTTAATTTGGATCAAATACTTCCTGCTATTTCATTGTGGGTTAATTTGTGGTCCCGTATGACTGTCATATGACAGGTCATATGACTGTTACAGCTGTCCAATACTCTGTTTCTATAGCATGGATTTAGAATAACAGCTACAGGGACATATTACATAATACAAGATAAAAATCTTAATGATTTCACCACATGGGAGAGGGCACATTCACTGTTTCCTCTCTGTCAGTTTTGTATAACATCTGCTTTTATGTAAAAGGAGTTATATTTGACCATGGGCTTATTACAGAATAAATATTGAATCCAATTATCATCAAATTTCATATAAATTTAGTGTGTGTTACTGGAACCTGTTATTCCTTCAACAATTTTCTTAGACTTTGCATGTTCATGTAGTTCCATTTTGTTTGTTAAATTTGTAGTGTCAACCTCAGTTTAAACAGTAACTAATCGAACATTATTAATGTTTTACAAATTCTTTTTTGACCAAAAATTTTTGACCAATCAGAGAACATGGAATCAATACTGAGAATATCTTGGCAAATCAGAGAACATATAACTGTAATGCTCAAAATCATTAACCAATCAGAGACCATGTTACAAATATGGATAGTTTTTAACCAGTCAAAGGGCATATAACTAAGACTGATTATTTTTTAACCACTCAAATAGCATCTAACTAAAATTGATCATTTTAAACCAATCAAGGGACATATGACTAATGCTGATAGTTTTTAACTAATTAGAGGGCTTGTAGTTGATACTGATAGATTTTAACCAATAAGAGGGCGGGCATGTTACAGTTTTGAACTTTTGCCATGGACAGAAAGGGATTGGTAGTTAACCTTTAGTGTAAATTAGCTGACTAAGAAACCCCTTATGTCATCTTTAGATCTATCAAAAATTAAAACAGAAATCACAGGAACATAAAACATCCTTAGTGTTCAAAGTTAATAGGCTTTCCACTCGAGATATTTTCTACTGACATCATCGTGTTAGTCTCCTACATAGATAAATGTCCTCCCTCTTCATTACTCTTTTCAAGTCTCAAGATTCTGCCGCCGATTGGGGTGGAGAGACTAAGTGACTGAAATAGACGACACACCCAACGTGGTCGTCTTACATGAGGATGACTACTCGTATCGTGGGCATTCATCCAAATCTAGCTTGGTCATTGCACAAGAGACAAACTCTTTGAACACATCTCATTTTAAAATAACAATTTCAACCTATCGTAGAAAGTTTTATATCAAATAGATTTTATCTAGAAATCAGAAGTTTGTGAAAATGTGTAGTAAAAAAGTATTTATGTTATCATCATATGGAGGGATAAAAGGGTGAAGATGACTACACTATTACACAAAAATATTTAAATCTCTGAGTTTTCTATGGGAGTCTGATTCAATCAGAGGAAACTGAATAGACGGGAATACCTTACCCCGGGGTCACCATGTACAGACTCTGTGTCGTAACTAACCAGATTGTCTCCCCTTTCTAATTAACTTTGGAACATGTTTGGTTATATCAGACTGCCTACGTTGTTATTTACAACAGTATACACCTGAAGACGCGATATATTTCTCGGTTTTTATAGTTATTTTGAGGTTGAATTCTTTGATGAAATTAAATATTGATATAACTCTGTTTCTTACGTATTGCTAACTCAGGTTTCAATCTTTCTTCTTTGAAACAAAAATAAACCCATTTATGTCAAAATTCAACTGGATAAATGGTGGCAAATAACAAGGTTTAGCTGTATGATATGGCAGTATAACAAGGTTTTATTCTACAATATGGCAGTATAACAAGGTTTTATTCTACAATGGTGGCAGTATAACATGATATTATGTACCAAGTTGGGAGTATAACCAGGCTATGCTGTTTGGTTGAGATAATATAACAAGATTTTACTTTACATTGCTGGCAGAAGTATTGAATGTTTAAATATTGAGCCTGTTCTGACCTGGCTACCAAACATCACCGTCTGCTGTAGATCGAGTTCTATCAGAGATGTGCAAATAATTTGAAAGTAGATATTCCACACATTGTGAAGTTTAAATTGGTAAAACTGTTTAAAATCACTTAAGGAGTATCTGTTACCGATTTGACACCCGATTCTAAACCAGACTTGTTTAAATTTTGTTCAAGCTTGATGCACTATGTGTCCAGACTTGTGTAAATATTGTCTCTGCTGATAGTTTTGGTCCCTGCCATTATCAATATTGGTTTTTCAGTTCATTGTGTGATGTATATTTGAAATCTGCTACGACTATTTTTTGTTCACATTATGATTCTTGTTTGGATACTTAAAGGGTCATATGGGGCCGTCGTTGGCTTTCTGTTCAGGGTCATATGGGGCCGTCGTTGGCTTTCTGTTCAGGGTCATATGGGGCCGTCGTTGGCTTTCTCTTCCTTTTGAAATCAATTTGATCATTAACA
The DNA here is from genome assembly GCF_902652985.1 of Pecten maximus. Taxonomy (NCBI): domain Eukaryota; kingdom Metazoa; phylum Mollusca; class Bivalvia; order Pectinida; family Pectinidae; genus Pecten; species Pecten maximus. The sequence goes on along the minus strand of NC_047029.1, from coordinate 33,684,341 downwards.
AAGTATTTCTTTAAATAAAGTTTTAAATGTTTCATAAATTTTTTGTAAAAAGACTGAACAAAAGACAATGTTAAAGGTTATACATCCTGCTAAGTTGATCTATTGTCTTCATATAGATACACTTTCCATTTACAAATGTTGATTCTAAGTATTTACAATCTCAATCCTTGTTTCCTCAGGGTATGGATTTGTTGATTTTGAAAACCCCCAAGATGCTGCGGTGGCACTGAAAAATCTACAGGCACAAAATATGCAAGTTCAGATGGCAAAAGTAAGTATTCCAGAAGTAAGTCATTTTATAAATACATGTCTTGCTTGTCGTTATAAACAGAAAACAATCCCAGAATTCCTCTGTGCTTCACCTCCATAGGGAGACCATTCTAACTATCTTATCATTTCTTTTTGCATGGGAATAGAAACACAAACCTTTGTAGTTAATCTGAACATTTCTTGGCAAAAAATGTCAAAAACACTTGCATATTTATTGGAGTATTTCTAAAGTTCCCTGAAATGCACATCAAATTGTTGACATTTGTGACGTGTCTTCTTGCATGGCTTTCAAAGAGAACCCTTATTATGTTAACTGATTTGAAAATGAAAGTTATTTATTTGATTGCAACAAATAAAAAGATTGCATGATATAAATTTAGTCCAGATGAATTGACAGATAAAGGAAATATTTCTTTGTGGATGCCAATATGTATAGCCTAAAACTAGACATTGAGCAATCACAGCATCAGAAAAAGCCAAAAGCTACGAATATATTTACCAGAACAACTTAGATATACGAAGGAATTTATGCTGGATCAATGCAGACACAGTATCAAACATCGAAAACCTTTTATTTACAGTGCTTAAATGTAGAACAGAGAACTTCTTCCTGACTCAAATGGCCCAGATGCAAATTAGACAAATATTTTGTAACTGAAACTCAGAAAATCAATGACTTTAAACAGATCTCTTGTCTTATTTTTGGTCCTGTTGGCTCTGGTTTTAATGTTTTGAGTGTTTTTTTCTTTTGAATCACCGCATAAAATGCTTTCTAAAAACATTTATTTTTCTGAGGATTGCACTACAGAACAATTTTAGCATTTTGATAGTTCAATATTCTCTTGGGGGCACTACGGTAGCGTAATTCTTGGTCATGGAAAAGCTTACATTGAAATTAAGCTTCCTAACCTTTGAAACTCGGCATAAAATTTTCCTAAATGAAAACTAATCATTTTCCTAAAGACCATTCTTCAAAACATTTCTAGCAACAAGGTTTATTACAGTGGGGTATGGTTAGCCTGATTCTTGGTCACAGGGAAGCTTGAATCAGGGTTCAATGGTGATGTCAGGGTTGTAGAAATGGCAACCAGTAGAGTCATCATGGAATGTAGAACATTGTGTTTCGTGCTCCGATCTAAACACCCAATTGTGTAGTAAGTACATCATCTATTAGAGAAGGGCTACGACAGACATCTAATCAATTTGTCCTCAGCAACAAGTAGTGCTCTCAAACCACAACATAAAAACACTGATTGAAGTTGAAATTAGTTTTATTAAGTAGCGAGCTGACATGAGATCACAAGATAGGTCCCATACGATTGTTCTGATCGCACTTCTCCCCAGTCTGCAGGGAATAACTCCAACATAAAACATAGTCATTAATCAAGATTTTCTAGCAAATTATAAACTATTTTAATTACTTTTCTCTACCTGCTCTAATAAATCTTTCACATGGAAACAAATTTGGTCCATTTAGTTGAGATTTCTCGATGCTATAGGATTTATTCTCTTGCTAAATATGGCACAATGCTAGCCAATTTTAGAATGACACTGCGGAGATGTATACACATTTGTATGGCGGCAGGTGAGAAGCGTTATTGATTTCAGAATTCTGCCTCCATTTTAGCTCTTCCATTTGTTGCAGCAAGGGATTTGTTAGAAGTTATGGCTCAGGAAATACAACATTAGGAAGACACTTTTTCATTTATAAGTACTTCGTGTGTTCGGTAGCAACATTAGGACAATTTTCTTTCTGTCTTATGTATTTTTGTCTAAATGCCAAATTCGTACATCAAATCTCATGATTGTAGCTATCGAAACAGATCCAATAAGCTCTTTCTTCGTAAGGATACAATTGAGTTTCTGGCAATAGATGAGGTGGATGGGTAATGCACATTCATCTATAAATAGGTCAGTGATACGGACCTCTAGTTGTAAGATAAATGTAGATAGTGCTATAAAGAACAATTCTATTTCCACACTAGCGGTATCTAATAAGGATGTCACAAGCCTTAAAGATGGAGTCATTCTGCAATCTCCACATATACTTAATATCATTTATGTACAAGTAAAACCTTAATATATTTGAAGAAAGCACGTTTGACAAAAGAAACTTTCATATCTGCAGCAGATTTCAAACTCAATTTTTATGAAATTTAATGAACACTGAAATAAAATACGATCATCTTTTTCAAGGGACATTGTTTACTATATTATAGTGATTTTTAAATGGTAACATTATTTATAACATTTTAATACAAAGTTCAAGGTCATTTCTCTAAGTCTTGAATAGGTCTGATGTGCCTAGACCACACATGGTGTGGAATTCAAGTTTTTTATATGGTGTTACCAATGAAGTTTGGCTTTAAGTAGATCTAAAACTGAACTATGTTGTCTGTGTTACAGCCAATATGCACTTGTGTAGGAGTGCGATACTTAATAGATACTTAAAATTCTTCCACATTGTCTAGTTTTTGTGTCCAATTAGTGACAGCAAGTATTTTCATGTCCTTCAACTTTGATGAGAAGAACATTAAAAAAGTAGCTTTGTAAATACGGTAATACAAATTTTGAGGACAACCATGAATTCAAGTTGACCAATGTGGTAGAAACTGATGTTTTCTGGTCAAATAGAAGTCAAAAGGTCACTAATCGTTCTTAGGAAATTTGATAAACACAAATTGACCAATCATAAACTGGTATTACTATAACTAGGGCAGTTATGATATTGACGTGCTGTCCAACGGAGTAGATTCTAGGCAAAGCTGCCTATTTAATTGTCGACAAACATCAGATCGTAAGAGGAAATTGACTATCGGATAAGTACAACCCACATATTGTAGGCCATGCATCAGCCAATTGTTCCGTTTCTGACGTTAATAGAACGTCATATTTCCTCTGACGAATCCCGTTTGGACAAGTGGCTTATCAATAATAATGACACAGAGCAGGGGAATACGTGCAGGCAAAAAAAACTCCATTTCAATATTGTCTCGTCGATTTATTGTCAGGGAAACAAAGCCATGCTGAGTTTGTCGAATCTCTCTCCGGACTAAGCATGATGTCGCTCCAATACATCAGCTGTATTACTATGTATTACTAGATATTTGTAGGAATATACGACTTTGACAATGAAAATGGCTGCGAAGATAAAACCTGTCTGAAGTGTCCATTCAAATGGTCCCCCTTTCTGATCCAGGGGACTAGCAGATCCACTTTACTAGGCTGAGCTGGTCTTTGTACTATTGACCTTACATCAAAGAAGCAGAATTTTCCATCAATCTGGTGGCTGTAGTCATTTTCAGTGGTCAGCCATCTTTAGTGGTCAGCCATTTTTAGTGGTCAGTCATCTTTAGTGGTCAGTCATCTTCAGTGGTCAGTCATCTTTAGTGGTCAGCCATCTTTAGAGGTCAGTCATCTTTAGTGGCCATTCTCGTTGGACATCACATATCCTATTAAGATGGTGTAAACATCAATATTTTAGGCGAGATCTTATTTTACCGGTTTTCACACTGAATTATGATTATGCTAATTATTCTGATATGTGGACTAAAATTTGAGTGACCTAAATAGTTATATTCACAGCACCTTTTTTTTAACTGTATTGGAATACTCTACAAACTAATAGTGTTGTAAGCAGTGGTTGAATCGTACATAGCCACACCCTTATAGATAGGTTTTAGGTCACAAACCACTGTACAATTCATGCTTTTTCTCGTTTTGTTTTGTCATTAAGAGCTGTCGAGTATGCAGTAATTAGGTTGTTATGTGTAAGGCTGTCATCTCTCCCGCTGCTTCTTGCCATCATCAGTTTTCCTGTCAGAATGGCAAAGACATAGCTGTTAGGGACCTCCACCACATTTATCTAGGTGACGGCTGTTTCTCGTATAATCTATCAAATACCACACGTACAACAGTCCACATTAATTACTGAATGCATTGGGACACAAACTTATCCTGACCCTCCTCTGTCCTAACTGTGCCTGCATGACTTAAATTGTACAGGCCCAAATCATCAATCTATAAATAGTAATATAAAAGTGGTTCACAAATGAAGCCATTCCTAAACTTTAATACTGTCCTAAACTTTTACACTAGGGGAGTGGGCGTGATTTTTATTATAAATATGGTAATGTCAAAATATTAAAAGAAATAGCCCCACCTTGTTAAAACTAGTGGTTCATTGTACACATGATATGAAGTGTTTCGATTGTTTTCAACAACATACTTGATTTTATCATCTTAATTTCAGAATGATTTCCTTAGACAAAAGAGATACAGTTTCATGTCTGTATCCTGTCGGGTTTTCTAGAGGTCATTGGCTGTCTGTCTGATTCTAACTAACATATCTCTGTATCTTATTTACCATAAATCTACTACAAGTTTAAAACATTTATTTTTGATGAAATTAAAGCTTATCTTCTATTCTAGAAAGAGAGGGGTATGGGTAGAGCTGATAGATGGGGAGGGGTAAGGGAGGGGGGGGGAGTAGGGGCTAGACACAGGGGAGATGAGTAGAGACTCTTGATAATTTTAATATCAATATCAAGGTTTTGCCATGGACACATATCTTTATACAGATGTTGGTCATTGCCCTGGTCAGTAGGAGATAGTCACCTCTCTTCTATGTCCGAGCTGTCATCATACTCAGGTCATGTACAGTGTTATTGGGCATAGACACAAAACCTTAGTCCTTTGTTTCTGTCTTTCTCCTACATTCCCCTGTCCCCATCCCCAAACCCCTGCCCCTCATCTTTCCCAGGCCCCTACCCTGCCCCTCATCTCTCTCAGGCCCCTACCCTGCCCCTCCTCTATCCCAGGCCCCTACCCTGCCCCTCCTCTATCCCAGGCCCCTACCCTGCCCCTCCTCTATCCCAGGCCCCTACCCTGCCCCTCCTCTATCCCGGCCCCTACCCGGCCCCTACCCTGCCCCTCCTCTATCCCGGCCCCCTACCCTGCCCCTCCTCTATCCCGGCCCCCTATCTCCCATTACTCGTCTCTACACTATAAAACACTATTCCTACAGGCTGGTGACCTGTATTTTGATGCCTAGCACACCTGAAAACACTCTCTGTCCACGTGTGATGATGAATCTGTTTCTAGGGATCAGTTCATAAGGAGATCAAAACATTACTGGTGGTAATCCCTCGAACAAAGGCTTACCCATCAACATCTGTCGATGATAAATATTGTTGGCGTCATATTGTCATCTCAAAAAAAAAAATCAAGAGGATTTTGTTCTAGGGCGATGTCAAAAATATTTTTTTGTCTTAACTTTTTAACAAATTTAAGAATTCAGTTTATAGTGGAAATGAAGAAATTTCCTATTTAGAAAATATCAGATGCCCGTTATACTTCGTATAAAAATCTAAAATTCAGATTGTTAGCATATTCTTTATGTACAATGTTTGTAGTTATTCCTAAAGAAAAATTCATAGATTTTTACGAGGTAATCAATGTGGTAATTCCATCAGCCTTAAGATATATTGCTGAAGTATTCATGATGTTAAAATTGAAATCTTAAAATTATGCAAATCGGTGATACAAACAATTTAAAAACATCCCATTTGTATTCCTGCGAGTTTAAACAGAAAATTGTAATCCTGCATGCACTGAAACAGGAACAGACAAGACCAAAGTCTTTTCTAATGCTTTAACATATACGTGTGCTACAATCTGAACACGGGTTGGATGGACCATGTACGGGTTGGATGGACCATGTATGTGACTGAATGTTAGAACTCGGTGTAAACTGTCTCTCCGGCACTAACAACAACATGACATGCAAACATTCTAATTCTGCCAATATACTGCCAATGTTTGTTGGGACTGAAGTACACAAAATTTATATTCCCATAAGAACACTTTGGAGTGACTTTTGACATCACGACTGCCTGTAATATACTGTGTGTCCTACTCGGCTCACACCCAAGGCTGTCTACTCTGGGGCTCCAACACTTCCAAATGCAGTACATTTTAATGAAAGTAATCTAGAAAGTTGGTTTAAGATTTTCTGGTGAATGTATATCTCCTGTTTTGATTACTTGCAGTGATAAAATAGATATTACCCATCTCTATAAAACTATTGTTATTTTACTTGTCTCTTTAGAATTATCATATACATTAACAGGCCTCTCTACTATTGCAGTTTGAATTTAACCTGTAAAAAGGTACCATCTTTAATAGTAGACCACTTTTAACAGAACCTGTATAAAGAGGTCACATTTAAAAGCAGACCACTTTTGACGGAACCTGTAAAAAGGAACCTTCTTGAAAAACAGACTAGATTTTTGACCTTCACCTTCCTGTGTCTGACCTTGATATCATAGCCATGTCTGACCTTGAGATCATTAGCCCTGTCTGACCTTGGGATATTAGCCAATGGTATTCAATGAAAAAGAATTTTTCTTATTGAACTAGTTGCACTTAAAATTGGTTTGTGGAGTTATGTTCATTTTAATAGTGCTGTATAGGAATCTGAAAAGGGAAACACCTAAAAATGTTCATGTCAAAAGAAAAAGCAACCCCATAAAATGAAAGAGATATTTTTAGAACATTTTCCACATTTGAAAATTTACACAACAAAAAGTCTTATGTATATGTAGATTTAGCAGTGCTGGCAATATATAACCTAACTTTAACCTTCCTGCTTTGTCCCTATACCCTCTTTATACCATCGTTAGCTGGAGACTTCCTGGGACATAATATTCAGGAGATTTCCCATTCCAAGCCTTTTCATTAAATCTTTATGGCTGAAAGGTACTGACTGATAAGCCTCTTTCTCAGTTTTATGATTTAGAAGATATGTATTGGTGTGTGTAGAGAGAAAATTTCATTGGTGCAATACGGAGCATAATATTTTATAGGTGTTTTGTGGAAATAAAGTGTCAAGTTTATGTCTTTAAGCATATAAAAATGTGTCCCATGATGCAACAGTTTCAACTACGAGAAATAGATCAAAGGTTTTGGGAGATTTGTTGAAAAGTGATTAAATTTTACAGTCGTGAATGCGCCTCACGTAGTGAGGTCTTAGAAAACTTGAGATAGTTGTCAAGATCATGTTGATTTTAACTTCCCTCACTACCGGAAAGAGATAAAATTTGATGAAATAAAGAGCTGAGAGAATGTAATTGAAAAACACTGATAATACATTAACCGATATTTTATGATATTGTTCCAAAAATGGTCTTATCAACTGGATGATTCTAACAAATCAACACTCAATGCATTCAATCAATTGTTGTATGTTTAAGAAATTCACAGGTACATATCATTGTGTTTTGTTAATATTATTGTACTTTAAACATTCAATGTACATATCATTGTGTTTTGTTAATCTTATTGTACTTTAAACATTCAATATTTTGTGTTTTTTACAGCAACAGGAACAGGACCCCACTAACCTTTACATCTCCAATCTTCCCCTGTGTTACACCGAGACAAATCTAGAAAACATGTTCAAGGACTTCGGAACCGTCATCTCCACACGGATCCTGCGTAAAACAGGGGACAACACAAGTCGGGGAGTTGGTTTCACGCGCATGGAGAACAAGGAAAAGTGCCAACAAATTATTGACCATTTTAACGGAAAAGTTCTTCCAGGTAAGAAGCATATATAAGTTATTCTTAAAACCCTCAGAGCATCAGTCTGGGACACATTTAGTGTTTATACCGCAGTAGGTTAATCTTTTCAAATACGCTCCTACCACCCATCTCAAACACAATGTATGTTTATCCTTCAGTAATACTCTCAAACACTTTACACTGCCGAAACTGATCCAGAAATGACAATATATGGAGGTGTCACTAAAAGTAATGACAGAGTATTACGCTCTACATATAGAGGTCATAATATTGGTAAGCTTAAAAAGGGGATGGGGGCAGCAAAATTGGGTAGCATTTCACGGAACTGCAAAAGACATGGGTGGGCTTGCTACCAGGCATGGCTTCCTTTCAGGATAAATATGGTAAATGAAAGTGGGAACTAGAAAAAAGCTACAATAACATGGTATACAGTATATATTATATACCTCACTGGATCACACTTTTATGTTAGGAATACATCCATTTGGTTACTGATGCTGATCCAAGTTAGTTGCTCAGAGTAGAGATTCGTGCCCGTGTACTTTTGAGGTGATCGTAGCTAAGATCGTCCCGGTGCTGATACGGTCATAAATATTTAATCAACCAATCAGAGAGCTTGTACTGATCTTGTAGGAATTACACATATACACGACAACAATCCGTTAAAAAGCAGTTGTAAGGTGTAACGAAAATTAAATACAATATAAAGACAGCGTATCAACTTTTGTTGTTTGCTGGAAGTTTCTTGTCAGTGGTCACCATTAGAAGATGTAATTTATTTATCAGCTGTGTTAAAGGTCATTCAGTGTGAGTTGTCCGACATTGATACGCTCTTAATTCTGAAAAGGTTACAATTATCATTTGGTTTTGATTATCAGGTTGCTAGTATAATTCTAACAGTTAGGAGCTTAACACATATTCCGACCATGCCTACAACATGTGAATTTTGGTAATTTTTGTATGTCCTGAAGAAGATAAAGACATACTATTTCAAAGAATAAATTTGAGATGACTCAACTTTACTACTGTTATACATAAAGTATATTATGTATTTCATTAGGAAAGTGAAAGTAAACTAGAAATTTCTACTTACAATGCCTTTGATATAGACAGTGAAAGTGTAAAAAAAAAAAGAATGTTTGCATTTGTAAGGTATTTTATGAGGAAAGCGAAGTAAAAGATTGTTTTGTTTTCAGGCTGTACATTACCTCTCCTCGTGAAGTTTGCTGATGGTGGTAACAAAAAGAAAAATACACAGATCCAACAAAAAATCTGGCCTGAAAGGGAAGGGGTATGTTGGTTACAGTTGTCCATCTTTAGTTATAAGAAAATTCATTAAAAAAAATATTCAGAGTAAATATTTCAATTACTTGCCAAGAAATCACTTTTATGTGTAAAGGGAGACAACTCATAAATATTATTTTTCCATTTTATTTCAGCTATTCCCACTGACATCATATGACCAAGCAGCGTTTGCTCAAAATGGGTAAGTGACGTGTCTACTCTAAAATAAAGTTCACTCTCTCATCTATGAGTGAAACAGGCATAAACAAAATCTGGATTTTCCATTTTAAATGTCCTATTCAGAGAAAGTATTAATAATATGACTAATATGACTATAATGACTAAAATGGACTCCATAGCTCCCATTATGTTAAAAAAAGATATATATTATTAAGTTTGCTTTGATTTAATAAATAATACTGTTTAATTTATCTTGTATTCAGAGTGGCCCAAGCCTTGATGGCAGCCCCACAAGGAATCCTTCCCCGCTACGCAATGTCAACACCTCAGACGACGTACCAGGTTCAGTCATCGCCTGCCTGGGGCATGCCTCCGGGCGGTTATATTATGCAGCCTCACATGCCAGCAGTAAGCCCACTTTCCTATTACGCGGGCCAATCCGGCATTGTAGACCCAAACCCGTAAACAAGGGGAGATAACCAATAAGAAGGCCTTTCCTTCCAAACTTTTATGATTACATTTTTATGAAGAATCTGGTATTTTTTTTATTTTTTCGGTCATGAACTGTCTTCAAAATTTAAAACAAAAATTGCTTTTAATTTTTTCTTTTTTAATAAATATTTTTCGGTTTTCTTGATATGATATTTTCAGTTACAAGAATGAATTGATTTTCTGGCTGTAATTTTGCTTTTTGTTCCAATTTGTCAATCGTAAGTGTATTATTATCATTTCACTGCTGCATGTTGAAAGGAAACAAAGGGAAACAACTCCAAGTGACACTAACACCAAGTTGTGTGGCAGTGAGAGTGCTTTAATTAAGGACCACATTGTCGTGGGAACACAGATCGTGTGCACATGTATGTGGTGATGAGATCAATCTTGTGTTTAACTATAATGTTACACTTCCCGCAAGTGCACTTCACAAATGTAAACCAAAGGGTTTCAAGGATTTGTGTTTTAATTTGTGTTCCATTAACTATAAATTCACAAAAGTCGACCCAGTAATCATTTCATTTTTGACACCATAACTTTTTTTTAAAGTGTTGAAATTATTATTTCCATATTTTTTCCTTCTTTTTTTTATTGACTTTTCAAATTGATTTGTGCATACTCTACTCCTCATGAAATCCTGATCAAAAATTGAAAAATTGTAATAAGTGCTGATAGTACCGGAATGGTGCTGTGCCCATATATAGATATGGTTAATGAAAAGACCGGAGGGCACACCAGATGGTGTAAAGTATTTAAATACACCATTGTCTTGTAGATATATCATTTTTTCTATCTTCCATTATTTTTATGTCCTGTACATATATTTTTTCTCAAATTAAGGTGAATCATTGTATTTTAATGCTATATTTCTATATTTTTTTTGTTTTTTGTATGTATAAGAGATAGGTAAAAAGCGTTGCCATAGTAACCACGGACGTGACTGCCATATAAAGAGCCCTGATAATCTGTGTTTTTCCCATACAGCAACTTTCCCTTAAAATGTCTACGCACACCTAAAAATCTGATTTTGGAACAACAAATTAGATGCTTTGTCCCTATTAGTCTGATTTGTGTCTGTCGTAAAGACAGAAGATAGACACTTTCTTCACTAATTTTGTTTGCGGTGTGTGACCTTGATGGAACTCACGACCTTTGGGAATCGAGCACTGGGTGCAGAAACACTAACAGTTTGCCAAGAGGGGATGCTGTTTCCAATTCCATTCACTAACTCACGGATGGATTTTTCCCTCGGTTTGGACACATTGTGCTAACAGCACGGTTCACCGGACACACTAAACTGGACCACTACTCAGCCGATCTGGATTTGCAAAATTCTCATTTCAGATGCTTCCCCAAACCATGAATTCTGGACCTCAAGGACATGAACCCCAAGGGGTGGTCCCGAACCTCTCGGCTCAGATGGGACAGATGCAGATAGCACAGGGCTCGGTAGGCTGCGACCATGGTCGTCTATAGCTCGCTATAACCTCGCTATAACCAATCACCTCAAGCTTAGTAGTGTCGTCATGTGATTGTCACATGTTCTAATTGTCCAAAATGGCTGCCTTACTGCTAGGCTGAGAGTTGTGCGGTTTGTTTGAGAATGACCTACATTTTCACGTCTATAGTTTTGTTTAAAATGAAGCTTGATAGACGAAGTTAACTGCAACGGTTTTTTATTAGTATCATTTTTTTTGTCATAGATCCATTTTTTAGTTCTAGATAATTCACTGCTGTGTTATATCACGGTGTCAATCAGCTTTATAGTTTACATTTGTTGCTATAGCAACCGTTATTTATGCAAATGTTGCTACAGATTAATTTTTACAAATATTATCCCATTCATATATTTGTTTTGATTATTGCAAAAGATTTTAAAATGCGTATATATTAAACAACAAGAAAGTAGAGACTGTTTTACCTATTGTTATAATCCTATAAGGCTGGTTTGTCACTGTCACTCCACTCGTTACAAGAGTTGAGGAGACCATGTCCTGCATGTTTATCTGAATCAGTGGTGTGTTTGAGTTGAATGTGATGAAAGAACATTGGAGCACCTCAAATCTTTCCCATGACCCTGTCATCATGTTTGTATTAAAAATTGGCCTACAGTTTTGCGTTTTTCTGTTAAGAGTCAAATTAAACAATTAGAGCCAAAACAAAGACATACCTTTTGAAAGGGACTGAATATAATATCTTAGTATTTGAGTGTTGCCATGAACAAATAAATTGAAAAGGTAATATGAATTGCTAATGCTTTTTGTATAGAAAGTGAAAGTAGGGGACAGTGAGCTATTTGCTTTGTTAAGAAAGTACAGCCCTTGTATAGTTAGTTATGCGGTATAAAAGAAACAAGAATTTGCTTAATGTAAAGTATGTTGATATGTGCAGGTTATATGCAAGTAAGGAGCAGAAATTTTAAGGAACAGGTTTCGTAAGATTTTCAGCTTACAGGGTTGGCTTTAGATAAGATAAACAATGCGATAAACAAATTGTAAATAATGTATATAATCATCACCTAACATGAATTTAGATATCAGTTTACACAACTATTCCGTTTCTCATGTTTTGTTATTTTCATGTATTCATTTACTCATACTTAACCATATTTCTGTAGTTTTTACGTGTCTTTTACATAAATCCTCTTTTAATCTCTCAACTACACAAAACCAATTGCACCTATATAGTTTGTTTTTGATATTTCATTACAAAAAAATCCCCAGTCTTTCTTTGGTACCTTATACACGAAATTCAAAACGTACCACAGTTAGTCCTAGCTTATGTATTACATCTTGTTTAACAAAAATGAATTGAAATATAAGAAGAACAATATATACTCTATAGACATGTTAATTTTGCAGTATAAAGTTTAGAAACACAGTCTCTAGTCAGTGTGTAATTTAACATTATTTTAGATAGAACATAACAACATTATTTCAATTAGTGGAAATAAGCACTGTTTAACCGAAAGTTATATTTTTGATCTAAACATATTTAAGATAATATATCGAACTGTTTGGAAATTTTGGAATATTGACATTGCATTATATCCTTAGAAATGTATACAAGTGTATTTTGTAGGAGATATTAACCAAATTTTTTAAATTCTACAAAACCACGTACATGTGACACTCTCAGGGCGTACTTACATTCATAGAATTTGCAATAACTGATTATTGATTAGACTTTAAAATCCTATGATTATTACACCAAAAACATGTATCTTGTAAATTGTAAAGAAATAGATATATAAATATACCCTGTATAAAACAAAGAATCATTGGCTATAATAGCATATACTCCTTTGGTTCTTCTAACATTTCTACTGCTCAAAATGTCCTAATTTGTTGATATTGTTTTCATTTCTTTCCTTTTTTTTTTTACATAAAAAATAATAAGTATAGATATAAAAATCATAGAATTCATATACGCAGTGCTAAAATATAGAGTTGTTTAATTGTTTACTTTTTCTCAAGCTGCCAAATTGTTCTGGGGTAACCTAGTATATATTCAAGTAGGTAATATCGTTATCCTTATATATAGCCAGCCCCCAATGTATCGGTACCAAGTAAAAATCATCCTCTGAGTCTGAACACTCGTTAATATAGCAAGGAGGCAAATATATACATAGGCTATTTGTAGTTTAGAGGAAGCCAGGAACATGTCTATCTAAGAAAATCATTGATAAAATTTGGAAAATTATGCTGTTTCTTCCCTTAAAGCATACTTTTGACATTGTAAACATACATGTGAAATTGTAAGCACGTTTTTTGCTCGGAGGGACAAATTTTAATATACCGTACATTTTCCGAAATTTATCCAAATTTGAAGTCTGAAAATCGGATATGCTTTTCTTGAAGTAGTATGTTTCTTGACTTTAGTGTGTGACCAGTAACCAGTATGTGTTTATAGTCTTGACCAGTCAAAGGGCTGATCGTACTCCAAACATCAATGTGATCCTGACTGAAGTACTCCCAAACATCACGGTGATCCTGATGTGCACCACTACCTCAGTATGAGATCTGTGTTATAAATAAGTGTACCATCCTTTTCAATTTCTTACATGTGACTTTTTTGTTTGTTTTATATTTTTTTTTCTTTTTTAAACTCAACTATCATAAATTACCATTAATACTTATTATTTAAATGATAAACACCTTTAAATAAAAGGGGGAAATTCCAGTTTTATATATATAATATTACCAGATGTGTATATATGATCCTTGTAGTTTTTATTTTGGTATACCATTATCGTTGGATGTGAAGTATTTTAATCAATGAAGCATTTCAAATTGGTGCTAAAACATAATTGAGTAGATCTTGGCCCATAGTTCAAAGCCCCGGTACAATATAACTTGTTCAAAATGGATTTTCTCCAAGTTCTATTCAAAACATTCTCGGTGTTTCAGTCAACAACAGACCAGGTTCAGAATCCACAGCTGGTTTGCCTTTATTGTAAAATTTGACCAAATCTAGAGAAATCTGTCAAAGTATTACATAAAGAAAAGCAGCTAGCCTTGAACATGTGGGTCTGTGTATAGAATTATTTTATAGTATGTAACAGTGAAGCCATCAGGTAGATTTTTATACAAAAGATTTTGAAGTAAACTACTAAATATATATAGAAGTCCTTTAACAGAGGATACCACATACATCGTAATTTTTGTACTTTTTTATTGTTTGTTAAACTTTTTGATATTCCCCCTGTCTCTTGCCAATATTCAGTTAACCCATAGACAGGTTCTTATTGTTCAATTGAACTCTTGACCCTTACATCTATGAATATTCATAACGGACATGTCTTACAATGTATATATTCAGCAAAACAGGTGTGTTGTGACTGGCTAAGCTGGAAGGGTTTCGTTTTATTTCCAAGTACTCATTTTTTTTTTTTTTTTGTGAAGAAAGAAATCGGCAGGAACGCTCGAGTAAAAGTCTTGAATGGCAATATAACGTATAAGTGGGTCCAAACGATCATATAATGTACAGTTATGGTATCCTTTGTAGTGACATATATCTGTTTCAGTGTAAATTGGCAATCCTGTAATTTATCAAAAGAAGCCTGAATGAAAAAAATATATTTTAGTATTTATTAAGATTTAGTATTTTTCAGTATTTATTGGTATATATCTACTGTCCTTCTTGACAGGCACTGCCTAATGCTAGGTTTACATATCTCGATGAGAACCTCTCGTAGCCAATTAAATGTTGAATATTATAATGTACAAATACAACAATTTAAGGACAAAATAAACCAGTTTTCTTTGGATTTTCCTTATAAAATAAGGTCAATTTACAAACCTTGTCTTTTCTGTATTCCCATACCTGTTATTGTGAAAACACATCCTTACTTAACCTTCCAAGAACGCTGTTTATTTTCATGTGAAATTTTAAGAGCAGTGGAGATGCAGGTTCAAACAGAACAATATTTAGCGAAAATGATATGCAGAGGAACAAACCAAAGTGATACTCGTATACAACATTTATAAAATGTTTGTTTTTTTTAATATGATTTTTTTCCCTTCATCATTAACATTTTTTAACATGATCAGCAATAATTTTTTTATTGAAAATTTCTATCTTTACGATTCTTCTACTACAAAACTTTGTGTGTAAATAGTAAGGTGTTGTCCTGTAACGTTGGCGTAACGGAACACTTTGTTAGATATATATCATATAATCATCGTAGATTTTTTATTGTTAGACATTTCTCATAGGTAAAAGGATACAATATATATCGAATAAAACAATGGAGCTTTAAAATTTTAAGATCTTCAAGAATTGTTTGATTATAGAAAGTCACTGTGGGTTTGTGTAGAGTCTTTGGAGTTTAATACAGATTATGCAAGATCATTATATCTTTTCTCTAGATAAAACTTTAAAAACTTGTTTTTTACGTGTTTGACTCTATGCGAATGTGTACAAACCTTAAGATCAAGCAGCAATGTTCAAAAACTGTGTAATTCTTCAACAGACTATATAGCCTTATGGTGACTTTTATAATGAAACATTTTGGATTTTTTTTTTTTTTTTCCCCAAAAAAATGATTGGTGGTGGGCACTATAAATGGTTTTGTACATAAAATATAATTTGCACATTAGATGCAGCCAGTAGCCATGGCAACGGTTGCTGTTACAGCTGTGTCATGATTTGTTGCTTTCATCATCATCCACATCCACATGTGAAATGCTTTATTTTTTAGATAGAAATGACAACATTTTCACCATTTTTCAAAGAAATTTTGTTTTATTTTTACACAACTGCATCGAGATTACTTACTGCAGTTTTGATTTTGAATATTTGTTTCTATGCAGTTTTTTAACTGTGACCTATGTGCTGTTAATAAGTTGTTAGCAAATGACATGTTAGTATGAATGGAATCACGGGAATAAAAGTCATTTGTTCTAGAAATATTTCTTTGTCTTTTATGTCACTATCAGGAAACTTATGACTGACAGACTTATGACAGTTTATGGCTATATAAGGTTTATTGTACAAACATCTGAAGATATTGAATTCTCTTAAGATTCAAATTATAAAAATTGAGAAAATTCAGAAAAAGAATTTTTTTGTAAATATTGTAAAGTTATAACAAATTAAGGTGAATTTCCTAATCAGCAATTAACTACTGTTTGAGAGGAAAAGTATAGGCAAATATATTTTAAATGTCGCTACATACAAAATTACAAAATCTCTATCCAACAGTCTTTTAACAGCATGTTGACCTTGAATATCTGATATTTGACATTGAACATCACAAACAGCATTGAAGTTGTCAAGAAATTGTACTTGGCTGATAAATGAGCTTGTTGACTGAAGTTAGTGGAAAAGTCCAATTCAAAATCTGCATGCGGGAGAATGTATGTAGAGGTTACAACGATCCCACAGAAGGATGTCATAGGATCATTGGACGGCCATGAAAACTTCGACAACTCAGCTGAAAATCATGGAACTTTGAAGTATTGCGCATGTGAAATATTGCCATCAAAAGCAAGAACAGACAACATAACCTTCACCTTGGCTGAAGGATACTTTGGAAGGAAATGTGGATCTCCATGGTAACGACTTGATGGTTTTTGGTTTTATTTCCATAATCAGCTTTGTGACTAGTATCCGAGTGTATATTTAATCTACTCCACTAGAGGGCTCCACTGTGCATGGTATTCTTGTTGCTTTCATCTGTATCGCCAAAACGCTTTATTTTCAGGTTTTACAAATATGTACTCCAACTTCACCACGTATATATTGGTTGACGCTCTTCATATTACAAGCTTATTTCTGAATTGGATGTGCATTTTTTTCTTTTCATCTTAATACACATGTATTCAGTGTTCATATATTTAATCAAAAACTAAACTAACTTTTTAATACATGTGTGTACATATAAGAAATGTTAGTTATGCATAATAAAAAAAATTCAAAATTTGCATTTGACGGAGATCATACGCCTCACATTCAAAAAGTGTTGAAAAAATTTGTAGTTCTTATCAGAAATCGGCTAAGTAATTGAAGAAGAATATATGTACGATATGTATACGTGTATATATGCATAAAAGAATTTCAATCCACCTTTTTGTGTACAATATATATCTGTATATTTATTAGGCTTTTTATATACAACAAGATTAACATCACTGTATATACATATATATATATAGGAATGTTTGTTATATGACTTTTTCTATGGAAATAATTTGTGAAACACAACATCGAATGTCCATTCGAAAAATGTGTATATATATACTGTATATATATATATAAGCATGACAGTGTATTATGATATTGTTCAAAGCATCTGTTATTTTGGACATGATTGATGACATCTGTGTTTTTTAACGAGGTTATTTTAATCTTACTATGAAGGTCATATAATTAAACATCTACTGACTCCTTGCGGTGAATATGACATATTATATACAGATTTATAATGACCCGTTTTACTGAACAAAATTTCAGGTCAATATTCACCGTAAGGACATTGAAGGATTGTAAAATATTAACATATATATATTTATATACATCTGAGACCTATATACTGCTTTAGCACCATATACAGTATACTTAGATTGTGAGTGTCTCTACTAATGATTTAGCCGTGTATATTCGGGCACTACGACACCTAGGAGTGTAGACCTATATAGCGAGTTTTTGTTCCTACCCTGGGCGTCTTACAAACATTGTATACTTGTAACCGCCCTAAAAACACATACCTTAATACAAAGTTGTACATGTACCATTTAAAGATTTCTCTAAAAGGCAGCCATTTAACATCATTGCCGCATCGTACCAAGAACCAGAAATTGTGAAAAATAGAAATGGTACACGTAGTATTTTAAGGTGTATGTTTAGTTGTTTATAACCATTTTTCTTCCTGTTTGAGATAATTTTGTTCTTCAAAACATATATATATATATATCTATACCATACCTTTCCATCCCCAAAATTTGTCTTGGGTCTTCCTTTTTATTGTCATGGAACAGTCCAAGTCAGTTTTTGGGGATGATAGGCTTGCATGAGAAGTTTGAGGTGATTGGCTGATGAAAAACAAAATTTTACATGTATAAGCAACTTGACATTTATTTACTCATTATGATGGATAGTGACTATACTGAGTTTTGTATATTCTCAGAAAACTGTACCATATATAGCATAATAATGTTACAATATTTGATGTGATCTTCAAGTTTCAAGCAGAATTACTACAATATTTTGTTCTTATTTGTGTTTTTAGCACTGAAAACCTCAGTCACTTATTTTATATGTATTACCCAAATATCTTAACATAATTCTATATACACAACATTTTAAGAAAATAACTTTATATTACTTACTAACAAAACTTGAGTTAAATGTGATAAGACATTTTGTAACCATGGTAACTATATATCCAGAATGGTGTAACCAAGACAACTGTTATATTTGAACCAATATGTTTTGAAGTAAAACATCTCATGGATAGAGCCTGAACTTTGTCCCTTCACCTCCCTCTCACCTGTTGCTTCCGATATATCCGCAGAGGAATGTAGTGTGGTGTCGGAGTTTTGATATATATGAAAGCCTTGGTTTTTATGATGCTATTTAGCAAAGCTTAATGTGATATGTCGGGGTGACAAATCGATGGTTGTAAGATATAAATATCTGCTTCCTTTCCATAACCTAGTGTCACGTTTTCCTAAACTGTCTCCTGAGACAAAACTACAGAACCAATTTTCAATTTTGCACAATTGTGTCAATTTGATGAACACAATTGTGATAGGTTAATATTTTCTATGATCAAACTTCATTTCATTATTATAAATATTCCTTATCAAACGGAACTTTTATTCAAACTAAATAAATTCAAACTGGATTTTAAGTCTAGATATTGTCACCTTTTAGTTTTTGCTTCAAATAAGATGTTCTGATCAAGCCTATGTCCAAATGCTTCTTAGAAAAAAGATAAATTTTACAAACCTGTAATTTCTTACCGGTGATTTCCATTTCAACGTATACCTACATCTTTAGACCTTTATTGTTATGAACAATATATATTGCATGATATTAGATGTATATACAACCTATATATATATACATATATATATTATTCCATTCCCCACATATTACATGTTTCTTTAATTATTCAACCTAAATATTTATGAGTTAATTTTTTGGACGGGAATAGCGGCTGATGATTCTTGATCAAATACCATCCTTCTCTTATAATTATTGTGATATATGAAAAAAAAAATGCTTTTCTGAATAAATTGTTCGTGATGATAATTTTAAGCTTTGTAATGATTCTGATTAGTGATGTTGATGATTTCTTTTTTAGTTTGTGGCCGGACACCCAGCAGCCTCCGCTGCAGCGTTCAATCAGATGTATGCTCAGGCCCCCGGGGCGGCCACCATGCTACAGGCTCTCCCGATAGAGGTAGGGGAAAACGATGTTATTTACTTAATTACTGGAAAAACTTATCACAAAAAAAATATAAAAAAATTAGCTCAGTTCAATTAAACAGCAAATTATGGTTTATAGATAGTTATAAAAGGAAAACTATGCTCATTCAGGCACTTTTGTCATAAAAAACATCTTCTCATGAATAACATTAAATTTTTACAATTTGTAGGACCATGATGCTTTGGACAATACGCCACACTTCCAGACCTACGCAGCCACACCTTCCAGGTAATACCTACCCTTCAATCAGATAAAACAGCAAATATAACATTGACATGACATGCAATGTAAATTAAGGTCAAATAGTTTTTGAGATAGATCATTTGGAATGAAATTATCTTTTAAATCGTGATACAGAATACAGGTGAAAGTGTTGACCATGTATTCTGAAGTACAGTCAACTTAATCATTTTCTAAAGAACATGAAAAACACTTCATTTTTTCTGAAGTTTGTAATTCATAAAATCATTAAAAGTGCTAAATAAAACAAATCATGTCTTGAGTAATATTCTATTTTTGCTGAATTTTCTTGTTCCCAACATTGTTAAGAAGTTGATGGTTTTAACAGTAAAATTACGATCTTATTTCCTGTCGTTTTTTGTTTCAGTTTTACGTGATTTCATCGTTTGCTAACGTAATTTAACGCCACCAACTAATCAACACAATGGGATACAGATCATCGGAGTAACAACCTACTTTATCCTCATTCTGTTCCGAGTTGAAACAATAGCATTACCAAGGAATCAAACACACCAATGATCAAGACCAGGGTATTACAGAGGAAGGAAAGCTAGAAATTTCCTGTAATGGAATACAATCTAAGAACAAAATTCGGAGCAAATCTGTAATATTTTTTAGGATGTAAAAAGTTAATGTTGTGGATGAAAACTTTTGCGACATCATGTTGTTATTGAAACGATGAATTTCTAAATGAACAAATAGACAATTTGAAAACTCATATGAATGAACACTCAGTCATGTGTGACAGATTGAAACGGTGGAACAACCAAAACATAAGCTTAGCAAACGGTCTATAACTAAAATTAAACTTTTGTCTATGCCATTGCCTGAAAGTGATTGGATATTATTTTTATTTTCTTCAAAGAAATGTGATTCAGTGATGCGCCATTTTATTACTAATCAGTAGATAGAGTGTGTAAGGATGTTGAGTGAATGCGTTTTATTATGATATTGAAATAAGGTCATTTTTATCATTCAGATTTACAAACACCTCACTCCCAGTGCTGAGATTAATTTTTATTCTTAAGGGGGAGCAACATACTGTTGGTATTTGGCCGCGAGTCGGTATTTGGCCGGGAGTCGGTATTTGGCCGGGAGTCAGTATTTGGCCGCGAGTCTTTGGACTGAACTTACACCTATATTTGGAAAATTGTGTGCGACAAAATTGTGTGTATAGGTAGTATTTAAACAAATATAACTTGTGTTGCTCCCCCCCCCCCGAGATAACATTTCAGGTGAATACTTTTTAAAATGCAACCACAGGAATATGTTTCATTTTTTTGTTTGTTTTTTACTGGAAATGAATTAACGTATATACAATTGAGTTGCTCAAGTTTTAAACTGTTACAAAATAAATAGATATTTTGTTGTTTACCAACTAATAAATTTTGAAATGTTTCATTATTCATTAATGAATTTTGAAAAAAAAATTAGCAATTGATTAATTTTAAGTCTGTTTAGTATTTCCACACTATACAGTTAACACATAATTAGATTTTACACATTTAAAGTTAGATTTTAAAATATTTAAGAATGGAGTGGGGAAAAATATCAACACTTTATGCAGTTTCGTACTAATATGTTTAATATGTTTAGTTAATGAGCTCTGTCTATAAGAGTATAGCAATGCTGATATAATGATATAAGTTTAAACGTACAATGTAGTTAATTTGTTGAAGGGCGAAATACCTGAATCCATAATCAAAATTCAAATCACCAATTATGTTTTAGTTTTAATTACAAGCCAGCAGTGATTATATTTAACCAAATAAAACCTTTTTCCAGACCAACTATTACAACATTTCAGTAAGACTTGAGCAATTCCTTGGTATTAGGTCTGACATGATATGTTAGTTAGAATGAGACTAGAATCTTTTTGTACACCCGGCCTTAAAGCGCCCGATTGATAGAATTAACGGACAGAGACTTGAGTGAATGATTTTTATACAAAACATACTGATGAAATCAATACCAACAGAATCAACATTTTTATCTGTACATATACATGCTTCTTTTACAAATGATAATTTTTAAATTTTTTGTTCATAGTTTTATGTTTCATTCATTTTAGGATTTTAGTAAATGTTTTTGTGGTCTTCATGTGATTTATGCATACTTAATTGTTCATAACATATTGCTATGGAAACGGAAATGTGATTTTACGACTTTCGTTACCTTGACATATTTTTATAGCTGGGTGTTTTGGTTGCAGTTGATCAACATTTGATAATAGCTAGATATTCATTAGCTGTAAAGATTGGACAAAAGAAACTAATACATACATTTTGAAAATTATATCTAAAATGAAAAAGTCATAGAAGTTTGTCATTGTTTGATTGAATCATATTTTGTAACTCTAACCAATATTGTATCTCATTAAGTCATCCTACTCTTTAGAGAGAGTTAAATATGGAGACAAAATTGAGGGTCTCTGAAAATGAAAAAAGAAACATAAAATTTGGAAAATAGAAAAAAATTAGTGTCACAATCAGTCAAGTTGAACAAAGTACAATACTTGCTCCAAACCCATATAGATAGTTCTCGGTAGCGATAAAGAAATTGTAAATAGTTTCATACATTTCATTTCTGACCACATTCGTGTTCATTAAGCATGTCATTGTAAATATCATTATGTATTTGACCAATCAGATTGTTTCATGTATAATTTGGTTACTGGGCAACAGTAGACCAACTATTGCAGCTACCCGGAGTCCTGTGAAATCGGGAATAGTTATGTTCTTGATCGAGTGAGAAATATTTTGAGGTCATCCTACGATCTTTGCAACATGAGTTGCTGAATAATGTTCTTGGGAATATTTTCCTTTTGCACCGTACCGGTAAGCCATGATGGAACATGCCTCCTGGTAGCTGCTGATTCTAGTTTTTGGTATAGTGCTTCTCCATTTCATCATTTGTCTTACTATACTTGGTTCATATTTTTTGGGGATAGAATTTTTGTTATCACATCTAGACTTATGTAGCCGATGAAAGAAATGTTGACGTAAGCACCTGTCACATAACTTATGGTTACGATTTGGATGCCAAGCACATATGCTGTTGTTCTGCTTATTAAATCATATGTATAATTATTTTTTTTAATAGCAATTTTTCATTATTATTCATTTTTCCTGTTTCCTTTCTCAAAAGAACATTAATGTTCATTAATTCTTAGTGACAGTGAAGTTGACCTATAAAGGATTAAGATCAGTATTCAGGGTTATTTTATAGAACTTGGAGAGCTGTACACATTTACATGTAAACTATGTGAACTGGGTATCCATAAACTTGTACCATTATGTATAAAATGTGTTTTTGAAACAAAAAACTATTTAACCATTAAATATCAAACGTCCAAGAATTGTCTTCCAGACTTTAAATAAATATTATTGGAATTGTACCTTGCACCCATTCCTCGGACCCTGCACAAAATATATATATCTTCCAGTTCAAAGGTCAAAGACAACTTAAAGTACCAATTTAATACTGCAATATACATATATATACACTCCTACTTTATGCAAAATGTAACGGCAAGACTGTACCTAGTTAGTGGTTATCTTCAAATGTGTAATTATATTTTGTGTTAAATTTTTTTTTTTAAAGCGATTATCTGTTTTTAAGCTGACATTAGATTGATGGAGCTGGCAGTGGTAGCTAGGTTAGTTATGCATTATTTATAACTTACGCGATCAGAACTAACCTGTTCTGCCGTATTTATCCAGTAATAAGCCCACGCCTGGTGATAAGCCCACCACCTAGAGTCGGAGTGTTAACCCCATGGGTCTATAACAGGGTAAATACGGGAAACCTTTTAATTCCTTGTTGCCATATATGACAACCTATGTATATTACCTGCTGCAGGTTGCTTTTGTTTAAATTTATGACATCGTTAAATTTCATTTTAAATACAACAACCTGAACAAATTGTTGTTGTGGTTGTTTTGGTAAAATATTTTCTGTTATTGATAAGATTTTTTAAAGGGAGATAACTCTTACACCAATCACATTTACATAATAAAATGTAACTTATAATTAATCTGAGTGTATATGAACTAAAGTATATGACCAAAATGCCAGTACATACAGTGTGCAATAAATCAAAAATACTGTAGAAAGATTTGTTAAGTTTCTTTTTTTCTTTTTGATTTTAAAATTTAAGAGAATGTTCAAAAATTGTTTTTTTACAAGTATATTTACTGTACAGTATGATATTGTATGTAGAGGGAATATTCTAAGGCACACAGCCGTAGGGTTCCTCATCCTGTCATGATAGACATATTTGGTTTGCGGGGAGGAGGAGGAGGAGGTACCCAATCTTTCTTAGAATTTTGTATATTATGGCAATTCGCACCAAGGTGAAATATATATACCTTGCAAGGGATGAACCGAAATCTTCCTGATAACATGATCAAATAATTTTGTAAAATGTATGTAAAAGGTGATATGTTTATTTAGAATACATTTGTATGTAAAACACCTATTCATCACAACAACACATGCAACTGTATATGAACTTTGGTTTACATGTTTTTGTCTAGTTTTTCCGGGGTTTTTTTGTTTTTTGTTTTCATTTTTATACCTGAACGCCATTGTTTATGACCCTGTGAAATACACTCCCTTCCAATACAAGTCTGTCTTGTGTGGACCTTATCCCTACTTCTGCAGGTTTTTTTACTATTGATCATCATGTCGTAAAATCTTCATTATTTTTTAAATCATTAGGATATCACTCCTCGTTTAGTTAATACCTTCATCATTAAATTGTTTCATTGAAAAGTTTTTTTATACAGAAAACCTTCAAAAAACATAAATGTGAAATAATGCATGCCTGTTGATTACCTTGACCTTTGACCTTAATGTGTCCTTGCTGTTTTCCTTAAATGTTGTTTGGTAATTTGGAGTACAATAATTGCTGCCTAATTTTAAGTGCCAGCCAACCATCAATCAAATAATGACCTTTGACCCCTAGCATATTTGCCGATTAAATGTTCAGCGAGAGTTATGACATTTATTTTGGGATCAAAGGTGGCTTTACCCCCTCATTCCAATGGACTCTTCCAATTGTAAGGCTGGATTAATCCAAGACTGTTGGGGGATGAAGGGGTAGGCACCAATTATAATAAAAGGAGACTTTAGATGTTGGAGGTGGATATTTTTGTTGAATATTCGTCATGTTGAATGTTGAAATTGAGGTGAAATGTTACATGTTGTATGAAATCAAGTTCTTCTTTCAAGTGAATTGTTCGAAAATGTTATTTTTTCATCATTAGCATGTAACAGTTTGTCATTGGTTAATTATGTCCAGGGGAAAATGTCAAATTCATGTCATTCATTTTATTTTCTCGCTCCTGTTCTTGTTAACCATGCACTTGTTGTCAATAGTGACAAAGTTGTCATGGCAACAGGGTAGGAGGTACGACGTGTGTTTGTGTGACGATTTAAATGAAGCGGTAGTCTTAGATGTTCATCATTGTCATGGAAAAAAAGGAAAAAAGCAAAAAATAAAATCAATGACTGTTATATTTGCCTTGTTACTTTTCTATAGTTTGGTTACAAAGTCGAATCCTGAAAAAGGTATGAAAGTCACGGACATGATCGATGAAAGTAAGAATATTTTCAAAATAAATGTACTTCAGAGGGTCAGATGAACTAGTGTACTGACAAACCAGAAACGACCTGTAATATATGCATATGCCTCTAAACCCGAGCTTTACTGAGGGTTAAATGTACCAACTGAAATTGCAGAACTTAATTTAAGATATTATGCATAAACTGCTATTCTATTTAGAGTATTTGACCTTAAACTTTTGAGCCTGAAAATCTATTCCAAGCAAGGACTTCTTTAGGGAGGCAATGGATGATGTAAAATCATCCAAACAGAATTTTAAACTGATATTCTATTTATAGTAGCAGTGACCTTGACCTTTGACACCCAAGCCTGAATAGCCATTCAAAGAACTTTCTTCAAGGAAGCATGGATATTCATGTAGTCGAAGTGGCACAACCTAACTCAATAATTTGAAGTTTTATATACACAGCAACATAGACACTTTAAAGTGGTTCACAAATAATAATCTGTGGTTATGGGGCCTTTAACAACCAGTCAATGTCTTTCTCAAATCCCTGAGGAGCATACAGTCGGAGCTGCCATTTCGGTGCTAACAGATTAAACACCTGACAGTTCTTGCTCTGCCCCGCCACATACTCACTTACAGCTGAGTCTATTGGAACACAACAGAGTAAAGTCTCTTATTCAATGATACAACACAGCACCAGTGCCAGGATTCGAACTAGCAACCTTTCGGTCTGTAGCCCTACCAGTTGACTACTATGCCTCCAAAATATTGCACACAACCCAAAAAACAAACAGGCACACAATCTGATAACTATGGGCAACCACATCTCACAAAACTGGGCCCCACTTATGGGGTTAATGCCCTCTCTATATGTTAGTATATTTACGCTTTATCGTTGGAAGGAGATGAGGGATGGGCTCTTCCTGGAACTATCAGCAGTCATCGTGTACAAAGTGGCCTCATTGGTCTTGCCCTAGCAGTAAAGCATCTTGACAAGGAGACGATCTAGAACTTAGCATACACTGTATGATAATTTGTACCAGCTTGGTCCTCACCAATGTCTAACATTTTAAGCTGTTTACAATTCACAACCCCACGGACAATGATTAGACTATATAATCCAATTACAAATTTAGTACAATTACCAATCAATGTTTTGATGAGATGAGAAAGTTTACTTTTATATACCAAAAGATCACATTGATGCCAAACTAAAAGCCCTGAATCAGCAGTTTTTGACATAGATTTCAGTAAAGGTGAGAGTTATTCCCCTTGGATCATGAGGACAATCAGCAGAAACATACTTTCAAGTGTTTTACAATAGAATTTCTTTTGGTTTTTGACAAGCTTACAACAGAAAAGGAGGCTAAAATCTCATACACGATTTTAGAGGGAGATAACTCCAGCAAAGCCGGCAACTTTAAAATAATGATTGCCATTTTAAAGGCTTTAAGATCTTTTAATTTTCACAATACATTGTATTTCTCTACCTACTTCTTGACAGTAGTATAAGAAGCCTTCAGCAGATTGGTGTATAATTCTCTAGGATTGAATGGAAAGTTCACTAGACACATATGTAACTGATATACATACAAATCAACATAATGAATTTCCTATCTCTGCGTTAGAAAACTAGCACTGTGGAGGACAAATATTACCCATGGAAATATAGATCTATGGAATTAAAAGAAAAATGTTTGAACTCATTTAACGCTCATTTATTCAAATATAGTAAAAGAATATCATTCTTCTAATTAATGGAGACCTATATCAAAACAACACAATTGAAACTCTTAAACAATAGAAAACTGTGACCTTGAAAAAGTCTATGGTCATTTTTATCATGCTTCGTCAGAAAAGGTATGTAACTTATTATTTCTTAGAAGATGCTTCAACTTCCTTTGAAGAAAAATGGAACAAAGTCTGTGAGGTTATACAGCTACCACCACTTCTCGTATTGGATACGTTGTCGATCAATTCCAGCTTCCTGGACGATGGTTTCCATGGCTTCTATCATAGGGGAAGGGCCGCAAATATAAACAATGGTTTTCTCCTTTCTCAATTTCTTTAATGAATCCTGAATGTCCTCACTGTTAATCCTGCGGTCTGAAACAAAATAATATTACACACCTGAATGGGAACACTATTATAGCAGTTGTATGTATACTTATTTTTACACAACCACAATCTCATCTCATTTATTATACTGTTGTTGAACAAATCAAGATAAAAGTAAATTGGTGACCATGACCAACGAATACCGTATTTGACATAATAATAAATTGGTTACCACAAATATTTAAAAGAAACCAAGATAAGCGTAATTGTAATTTAGCACAAGGTTATTTATCTATTAATACCTCCAAAAATATATATCAAACTTACTTTTGACATGTGGTGAGGTAAGCTGGGTGGGTTTCCTGGTTACAAAATACTGACAGTCTATACAAGAGAACTGCTTGGCTACCTCCGATAACTCTCTCTGTAAGTGAAACAATCAGGCTGACAACAACGGTTAACAAAATATTACCTTCATAATCATTGTAAATATGTTTTGTTTCTATCATTATTATTATCATCATTGCTTTTCTGAAATAACTCAATGATCACTTTTATCAAAATCCATATATCGTAGGGGAGAGACATTGAAAGAAATTGTCAATGATTTATGATCATAATGAATGCAATTGAACACTGTATATCATTGCACTAGCTTTTATAAAAAAATTTACTCACGATAAAACATAACATTACCTGAAATATGAGTTCATCTTCACAGCTGGCAGAGTATAACAAGCGAACGCTGCCTGGTGTATAGACGGAGTTATCTGCCCCTATTGAGTTATCCCCCTTTGTTTCTTCCTTGGTCCGTAATAGATCTGTTACATGACATACGATACTGTAGAGTGGATTTATTCCGATTCCGCCAGCTATCAGGAGGAGGTCCGACGATGGATCAGTAGGTTTCGGGTCATAGAATGTGTCTCCGCCTGATCGTATATCCACCTCTACGCCTTCTGTACACTGTGGACAAAATAGACACTTATAAACAGGGACTTTATGGCATGTATCCCATGGAGTTTATACATGTTGTATAGGATAAATTATCAATAAATTCGTATAATTATATAATGGAGAAAACATATGCAGAATTAAATTACCCTATTAGAAAAAAAGAAATCATCAAATTAGAGTTATTTCCCTTTTCCCTACATCCACATATGTACCTCTATGGATAGCAACTAAAATATGTATAATATTATGATCTGATGATGAGATTTGAAAGGACATGGGAAAAATTATTAAATTTTGCTTAAGTTAAGAAAACTGGTTTTGTTTCAAGAGTTCTTTCCATGCATGCATATGTACATACATGCATTACATTTCAGCTACAGACATCATTTTTAAGAAACATACTTCATACTGTATTTATGATTAATATCTCTCCTTTAGAAGAGTTCAAGTGTGAATTTTATACAATATGATTTTGGATCAGTTATTGAAGACTTATAATGGATTCAGAAAATCAAATCATCAAAGTTAAGCAATTCTAACCTGTGTATGCACCCATAATGCTGGTGGGTGATCGCTTCTCTTGACTGCTAGCTCCAACAGGTTATCTTCAACAAGTTGCCGTGGTGACGAGCACATGGAAAAGCCACCTACTTTGGCAACATTGGGTATCATCATATCAACCCTGAAAAATAACTTGAGCTCTGACAACATACATAAGGGGTATTGTCAATGTGGAATAAGGAAACAAAAGATTGTCAGGTTGGGATTTCATGTTTTGCTTTGTGTTTTTGACAAAATGATTTGCTGGGTTTATTGCCCTATGAACAGCCAAGGTCATTTTAAGGCCGAGTCTCATTGTAGTAGTTGGGGACTACCTCACTGAACAACACATGGGAGGCCCGTCACATGACATCCAGAGCAACTAAGGTAAAGTGTCTTGCCCAAGGTCACAACCACGACAGCAATGACCGGCCCGTTTCTCAGCTTCCTGAGAAACACAAACCGACAAGGGTTGGGAGTGTCGAACCACACACCTCGGATCTCCACCTGAGGTTACATGGCTGGCACTCAAACCGACTGGGCTATCACAGGTAAGGGACAGCTCATGTTGACCTGAAGTACTACATTTGTATATCTTTTCAGTCATACGCCCAACCGTCTCTATTGAAGTTCAGTGGAAAGTGCTACTTCATTGTCCTATAATAAGTCTACCACCTTCGCTTGGAATCAAAATTTATATGTTAGCCTCTTTATCTATAAGGTTGATATGGTACTGCATGGAATTCTGGCTCCAATTTGTTCTTCTTCTCTGACATCATATCATACAATTATATACCTTGATCTGCGACACCATGAAATGTCACACATGAAACAGTTAGAACCCACAAACGTACGAGGTGTCATTCAGTTTGTGTAACCATTATTTATTTCTATGTTTAAAGAACGAAGTAAAGCAGAAAACAACATGCACAGTAGACAGGATACACACATTTCTCTATACAATATAACCAGGTACAGATAGGGGTATGAATTCTCCTACACACATGCTCACCATTGCCCAGCCTTGAAGAACAAACTCTTATCATGGACCTTCAAGGATAACTTTTTGACAGTGGACGACTCATCCTTCACCTTGACAACTGTCGCACGAGACACAACCTGCAAAACACCATCACCAGAAGTTAATTTCACTTACTGGTGCAACAGACCAGAGACTCTGTGGTATTATAATTACTAAATTTGAAGAAGCTTATAATCAACTTTCAATATTATTTTGTTTAGGTAATGAATTATTAAAATTCTGAGATTAGATAAAAGTTTAACTGCTAAAAACTGGGTTTCAGTAATTTCCTTTCCAACATTTGTCACTTACTCAGTCAATCACAAGTTAATATCATGTGTGTTTACATTCAAATACTTCGTTAGAGGAGAGAGACAAACAGCAGGACAAGACAGGTGGACAGACAGTTCAACTGGACAGATCTCTGGGACCGACACAAACGGTAATACAGACAGTTCTATTGGACAGATCTCTGGGACCGTCACAAACGGTAATACTGACAGTTCTACTGGACAGATCTCTGGGACCGACACAAACTGTAATACTGACAGTTCTATTGGACAGATCTCTGGGACCGTCACAAACGGTAATACTGACAGTTCAACTGGACAGATCTCTGGGACCGACACAAACGGTAATACTGACAGTTCTACTGGACAGATCTCTGGGACCGTCACAAACGGTAATACTGACAGTTCTACTGGACAGATCTCTGGGACCGTCACAAACGGTAATACTGACAGTTCTACTGGACAGATCTCTGGGACCGTCACAAACGGTAATACTGACAGTTCTACTGGACAGATCTCTGGGACTGACACAAACCGTAATACTGACAGTTCTACTGGACAGATTTCTGGGACCGTCACAAACGGTAATACTGACAGTTCAACTGGACAGATCTCTGGGACCGTCACAAACGGTAATACTGACAGTTCTACTGGACAGATCTCTGGGACCGTCACAAACGGTAATACTGACAGTTCAACTGGACAGATCTCTGGGACAGACACAAATGGTAATACAGACAGTTCTACTGGACAGATCTCTGATCTGGGACCGTCACAAACGGTAATACTGACAGTTCTACTGGACAGATCTCTGGGACAGTCACAAACGGTAATACTGACAGTTCAACTGGACAGATCTCTGGGACCGACACAAACCGTAATACAGACAGTTCAACTGGACAGATCTCTGGGACCGTCACAAACGGTAATACTGACAGTTCTACTGGACAGATCTCTGGGACTGTCACAAACGGTAATACTGACAGTTCAACTGGACAGATCTCTGGGACTGACACAAACGGTAATACAGACAGTTCAACTGGACAGATCTCTGGGACAGACACAAACGATAATACTGACAGTTCAACTGGACAGATCTCTGGGACCGACACAAATGGTAATACAGAC
Source organism: Pecten maximus (assembly GCF_902652985.1). Taxonomy (NCBI): domain Eukaryota; kingdom Metazoa; phylum Mollusca; class Bivalvia; order Pectinida; family Pectinidae; genus Pecten; species Pecten maximus. The sequence goes on along the minus strand of NC_047029.1, from coordinate 33,652,784 downwards.
AGTTCAACTGGACAGATCTCTGGGACCGTCACAAACGGTAATACTGACAGTTCAACTGGACAGATCTCTGGGACAGACACAAACGATAATACTGACAGTTCAACTGGACAGATCTCTGGGACCGTCACAAACGGTAATACTGACAGTTCAACTGGACAGATCTCTGGGACAGACACAAACGATAATACTGACAGTTCAACTGGACAGATCTCTGGGACCGTCACAAACGGTAATACTGACAGTTCAACTGGACAGATCTCTGGGACCGTCACAAACCGTAATACTGACAGTTCTACTGGACAGATCTCTGGGACCGACACAAACGGTAATACTGACAGTTCTACTGGACAGATCTCTGGGACCGACACAAACCGTAATACTGACAGTTCTACTGGACAGATCTCTGGGACCGTCACAAACGGTAATACAGACAGTTCTACTGGACAGATCTCTGGGACCGTCACAAACGGTAATACTGACAGTTCTACTGGACAGATCTCTGGGACCGACACAAACCGTAATACTGACAGTTCAACTGGACAGATCTCTGGGACCGACACAAACGGTAATACTGACAGTTCTACTGGACAGATCTCTGGGACCGTCACAAACGGTAATACTGACAGTTCTACTGGACAGATCTCTGGGACCGACACAAACCGTAATACTGACAGTTCTACTGGACAGATCTCTGGGACCGTCACAAACGGTAATACTGACAGTTCAACTGGACAGATCTCTGGGACCGTCACAAACCGTAATACAGACAGTTCTACTGGTGATCTCTGGGACCGTCACAAACGGTAATACTGACAGTTCAACTGGACAGATCTCTGGGACCGTCACAAACGGTAATACAGACAGTTCTACTGGACAGATCTCTGGGACCGTCACAAACGGTAATACTGACAGTTCTACTGGACAGATCTCTGGGACCGACACAAACCGTAATACTGACAGTTCTACTGGACAGATCTCTGGGACCGTCACAAACGGTAATACTGACAGTTCAACTGGACAGATCTCTGGGACCGTCACAAACCGTAATACAGACAGTTCTACTGGTGATCTCTGGGACCGTCACAAACGGTAATACTGACAGTTCAACTGGACAGATCTCTGGGACCGTCACAAACGGTAATACAGACAGTTCTACTGGACAGATCTCTGGGACCGTCACAAACGGTAATACAGACAGTTCTACTGGACAGATCTCTGGGACCGTCACAAACGGTAATACAGACAGTTCTACTGGACAGATCTCTGGGACCGTCACAAACGGTAATACTGACAGTTCTACTGGACAGATCTCTGGGACCGTCACAAACGGTAATACAGACAGTTCTACTGGACAGATCTCTGGGACCGTCACAAACGATAATACTGACAGTTCAACTGGACAGATCTCTGGGACCGTCACAAACCGTAATACAGACAGTTCAACTGGACAGATCTCTGGGACCGACACAAATGGTAATACTGACAGTTCTACTGGACAGATCTCTGGGACCGACACAAACTGTAATACTGACAGTTCTACTGGACAGATCTCAGGGACCGACACAAACTGTAATACTGACAGTTCTACTGGACAGATCTCTGGGACCGACACAAACCGTAATACTGACAGTTCTACTGGACAGATCTCTGGGACCGACACAAACTGTAATACTGACAGTTCTACTGGACAGATCTCTGGGACCGACACAAACGGTAATACTGACAGTTCAACTGGACAGATCTCTGGGACCGTCACAAACGGTAATACTGACAGTTCTACTGGACAGATCTCTGGGACCGTCACAAACGGTAATACGGACAGTTCAACTGGACAGATCTCTGGGACAGTCACAAACGGTAATACTGACAGTTCTACTGGATTTCTATAAGGTGTGTAGTGGGCGGGTACATGTGGAGAATTTCTATAAGGTGTGTAGTGGGCGGGTATATGTGGAGAATTTCTATAAGGTGGGTAGTGGGTGGGTATATGTGGAGAATTTCTATAAGGTGGGTAGTGGGTGGGTATATGTGGAGAATTTCTATAAGGTGCACAGCTGCGGTACACTCATTTGAGTAAATTTAAATACAGCACAGGTTACTACATTTGTACCATTAGATTTAAAACAACACCAGTACATGTAATGTGATATTCAGTACCAGAAACCTGTACGAGTATCTAGTGGGTATATGTAAAATGTATACAATTACCTTGATCATAATAATTATTAGATTACATCACACAAGTGGTCAGTTACGATACAAAGCCTTGATATCTACACTCAGTTATACACACATACCCACTCATTTGACGCTGATAAAACTATACATGTATACATATACATGTATATATATACCGTATCTATCCTGTTGTAATCCCAGAAGACCTACACATAAAACTATACATGTATATATATATATACCGTATTTATCCTGTTGTAATCCCAGAAGACCTACACATAAAACTATACATGTATATATATATATACCGTATCTATCCTGTTGTAAGCCCAGAGGACCCACACATAAAACTATACATGTATATATATATATATACCGTATCTATACTGTTGTAAGCCCAAAGGACCCACACATAAAACTATACATGTATATATATATATACCGTATTTATCCTGTTGTAATCCCAGAGGACCCACACATAAAACTATACATGTATATATATATATATACCATATCTATCCTGTTGTAAGCCCAGATCTAGAGGACCCACACATAAAACTATACATGTATATATATATACCGTATTTATCCTGTTGTAATCCCAGAGGACCCACACATAAAACTATACATGTATATATATATATATACCGTATCTATACTGTTGTAATCCCAGAGGACCCACACATAAAACTATACATGTATATATATATATACCGTATTTATCCTGTAGTAAGCCCAAAGGGCCCACACATAAAACTATACATGTATATATATATATACCATATCTATCCTGTTGTAAGCCCAGAGGACCCACACATAAAACTTCGCCTCAAAGTTAGGTCCATGTATAGGCTTATAGCAGGATAATGAAAAGGTCTGTTAGCTTATTTCTTACTCACATAACCAAAATCTGTGTCAATTGTACAATATCACAAATACTGATACTGTATTTATCCTGTGATAAGCCCAAACACAAAGTTTGACCCATATATAGTAGTTAGAGATAAAGGGCTACGCTTATTGCAGGACAATGATAGAGCATGGATTGTTTTTTGTGGTTAGCTCAGATGCCTTCAACAGGTAAAAATATGGTGATTTATTACTTAGCTTTTAATAAAATTCAGTCATTTCAAATCACTGAATATCAAAGAAACATGTAATCTGATTATTGCTAAAGCAATACATGTTCTCCAGCTGCACCACAATAGCTATAACACTGTAATAAATTATAAAGATGGCGCCCATTGTTAATTTGGGAAATGAAAAGTACATGTATTAGCTTGGAACTGATTTTAATGTAACCTTGACCTTACAACCCTGAAATTTAAACTTGTTCATGATATTATGGTCTTTTACATGTTTGTGATGTTTGATCAAAATCCCCAACAGAATGAAGCTGCTAAATATTACACATATAATTGAAGTACATATGTAATTTGTTGACCTATTTTCAAGGTCACGAGGGTCAAATATTATCAAACTTCAAACAACATTTCCTGAAGATCCAAAAACAGTACACGATACTTTGTTACCTGAAGTATCTATACTGGCTAAGTATCATGACCCTTAATGTCTTCAAGAATTGGTGAAAAAGATTCTTAGGTTTTTTTAATGAACCTATTTGACTCACCTTGAAAGCTGGTGAAGGTCATTTAAACATCCAATCACAACTTGAACCCCTGGTCTTATTCTCATCTAAATATTGTCTCCGTGCAAATCTATATTTTTGTTCATATATTTTTGTATTGATTCTGAGTCAGAATTACATTTATGGTATTACATGTACATGTATTTCATTAGTCTGCTGACCTATAACTGCAGAAGATCTTAAGTTTTTAACATATTTGACCCCTATGACCTTGAAAATAAGTCAAGGTTGTTAACATGAGGAAATCAACTTTATAGAAGTCGATCTAAAACCCTTCACCTAACAAATATGAGCACCTTTGTTCTGACAGTTGTTTCTGGGAAAGCTCTTCAAAAGCTGGACCGACAATATAGCCCGAGTTTCCTCTGGCCCTGAAACCATATCTGGTGTAGGGTCCCTTACACTAGACATGTTGTCGGGGCCAGAGGAAACTCGGGCTAGACCGACCAATGATGCTGCACCATGAGCTCATCGACACCTTGTGTGTGTGTTTATATAAATAACACAAAAACTTGAATGAATCATTGCCTTGTTTAATTGTCTTTTCTGATACAAGTATTTATGAATTCGTTATTTGGGAAACATACAAAACACTGTAAAATACCACACCTGACTTAACCTGTACAATTACAGTATAATGAGATTTGTTTAACTTTATATTGAAGCAGCTATAAATAGCCATTTGGAACCAGTCACAAATCCCTAACCCACGGTCGGTATACATATATATACATGCAGGGATTAATCTAGAATTTAGGGGAAACTACCCTTTTTGGACCATAGGGGAAAATCATTTCTGAAAAAGGGAAATTTGAAAATCATAAAGTTTCAGTTTTTTGCTTTAAAAACACATTTTCCAAGTAAATACAGCAAATGGTTAATTAGGAAAGCAAATCTTGAGTATTTGGGAATATTATTGCCATGAAAATGAGGGAAAACACAATATTTCGGTGAATTTAACAGAAGTCTGAGGGGAAAAATGGAACAAAATCCTGAGGGGAAACTACTCATAAACGGTAGTAAAAAATCCCTAGATTGATCCCTGCATGATATATAAATACTTGAACACAGTGAGATTATGACAGGAAATCACATCTTCAACCTTCATATCATCATGTCGTGTGTGACGCAACGTTGTATAATTTGATAACACAGAAAAACACAAATGGCGAAGGAAGACAATATAGAACTTGTGTTCTGTCTGCCCCTTGGGAATAGGTGCCAATTCCATGTGACTGTGGTGTGGTGGATATTTTACCAATCCAACCCTTCAGAGACTAGAGCCAATATAGGGTGATGTTTCACCAATCCAACCCTTAACAGACTAGAGCCAATATAGAGTGATATTTCACCAACCCTTAACAGACTAGAGTCAATATAGAGTGATGTTTCACCAATCCAACCCTTAACAGACTAGAGTCAATATAGGGTGATATTTCACCAATCCAACCCTTCAGAGACTAGAGCCAATATAGAGTGATATTTCACCAATCGAACCCTTAACAGACTAGAGTCAATATAGAGTGATGTTTCACCAATCCAACCCTTAACAGACTAGAGCCAATATAGGGTGATATTTCACCAATCCAACCCTTAACAGACTAGAGTCAATATAGAGTGATATTTCACCAATCCAACCCTTCAGAGACTAGAGCCAATATAGAGTGATATTTCACCAATCCAACCCTTAACAGACTAGAGTCAATATGGAGTGATGTTTCACCAACCCTTAACAGACTAGAGCCAATATAGGGTGATGTTTCACCAATCCAACCCTTAACAGACTAGAGCCAATATAGAGTGATGTTTCACCAATCCAACCCTTAACAGACTAGAGTCAATATAGAGTGATATTTCACCAATCCAACCCTTCAGAGACTAGAGCCAATATAGGGTGATGTTTCACCAATCCAACCCTTAACAGACTAGAGTCAATATAGAGTGATATTTCACCAATCCAACCCTTCAGAGACTAGAGCCAATATAGGGTGATGTTTCACCAATCCAACCCTTAACAGACTAGAGTCAATATAGGGTGATATTTCACCAATCCAACCCTTAACAGACTAGAGCCAATATAGGGTGATATTTCACCAATCCAACCCTTAACAGACTAGAGCCAATATAGAGTGATATTACACCAATCCAACCCTTAACAGACTAGAGCCAATATAGGGTGATGTTTCACCAATCCAACCCTTAACAGACTAGAGCCAATATAGAGTGATATTTCACCAATCCAACCCTTAACAGACTAGAGCCAATATAGAGTGATATTTCACCAATCCAACCCTTAACAGACTAGAGCCAATATAGAGTGATATTTCACCAACCCTTAACAGACTAGAGCCAATATAGGGTGATGTTTCACCAATCCAACCCTTAACAGACTAGAGCCAATATAGAGTGATATTTCACCAATCCAACCCTTAACAGACTAGAGCCAATATAGAGTGATATTTCACCAATCCAACCCTTAACAGACTAGAGCCAATATAGGGTGATATTTCACCAATCCAACCCTTAACAGACTAGAGCCTATATAGAGTGATATTTCACCAACCCTTAACAGACTAGAGCCAATATAGAGTGATGTTTCACCAATCCAACCCTTAACAGACTAGAGCCAATATAGGGTGATGTTTCACCAATCCAACCCTTAACAGACTAGAGCCAATATAGAGTGATATTACACCAATCCAACCCTTAACAGACTAGAGCCAATATAGGGTGATATTTCACCAATCCAACCCTTAACAGACTAGAGCCAATATAGAGTGATATTTCACCAATCCAACCCTTAACAGACTAGAGCCAATATAGAGTGATATTTCACCAATCCAACCCTTAACAGACTAGAGTCAATATAGAGTGATATTTCACCAATCCAACCCTTAACAGACTAGAGTCAATATAGAGTGATATTTCACCAATCCAACCCTTAACAGACTAGAGTCAATATAGGGTGATATTTCACCAATCCAACCCTTAACAGACTAGAGCCAATATAGAGTGATATTTCACCAATCCAACCCTTAACAGACTAGAGTCAATATAGAGTGATATTTCACCAATCCAACCCTTAACAGACTAGAGTCAATATAGAGTGATGTTTCACCAATCCAACCCTTAACAGACTAGAGTCAATATAGAGTGATATTTCACCAATCCAACCCTTAACAGACTAGAGTCAATATAGAGTGATGTTTCACCAATCCAACCCTTAACAGACTAGAGTCAATATAGAGTGATATTTCACCAATCCAACCCTTAACAGACTAGAGCCAATATAGAGTGATATTTCACCAATCCAACCCTTAACAGACTAGAGTCAATATAGAGTGATATTTCACCAATCCTTAACAGACTAGAGCCAATATAGGGTGATGTTTCACCAATCCTTAACAGACTAGAGTCAATATAGAGTGATGTTTCACCAATCCAACCCTTAACAGACTAGAGCCAATATAGGGTGATATTTCACCAATCCAACCCTTAACAGACGAGAGCCAATATAGAGTGATATTTCACCAATCCAACCCTTAACAGACTAGAGCCAATATAGGGTGATATTTCACCAACCCTTAACAGACTAGAGTCAATATGGAGTGATGTTTCACCAATCCAACCCTTAACAGACTAGAGTCAATATAGAGTGATGTTTCACAAATCCAACCCTTCAGAGACTAGAGCCAATATAGGGTGACTTATATGTTAAAGCATTACAAGACTTAAAAAACAAATTTAAGTGAGGTTCACATCATGAATCCATATATTTGCCAATTACCGTATTTGACCTAATAAGGGCGCCCCAACCTTTTTTCAAGGAAATGAATCTTTGACTGAGTGTCAAAATGGTGTTCAAAAGTAATAATGCATGTGAAATGTTTTGCTACTTTATGTGTTCAATTTTCTTCAGCAAAATAAGTCACTGGAACACAAGTTTTGGCCACATTTTGTCTATTCCTACAGATGACATGTCAGTGCAAAGAGCACCTGAAACTAAACACACATACAAATAATACCTTACCATCTTTATTTGAAGATAAAGTAAAGACTTCATTCTTGTTGATAAATAACTTTTGTTCAGAATAGAAAGCTAGTAAAAGACATTGTAAATCAATTATTAGGTCAAAGAAAATGATGTCTGGTATGATCCGGGAAATCACCTGTGTCTATAAATAGAACACAAACGAGTTCCATTTGAACATGAAATGGTGGACCACACGTTCTCTGGTCTAAAGATCAGCTGGCATGGTTTACAAGTTTACAGGAATATTCAAGTGATGTTTAAGCTTAATATATGATAATGAATAGATATCTTCATCTGGAATATTTTTATGACTGAATATTTTACTGTTTCCACAGCCTTGGGTAGTCTGCTATAAGGTATAGTCTGTTTCATAAAACTTCAGAATAACTAATCTTAGTAAGGGCGCCCCCATTGTCAATTACCCGCGCCCTGCGCCCTTATTAGGTCAAATACGGTAATTGTATGGTGTTTGATCAAAATCCTTGGAGGAATGAAGCACAGTGAAGCTTGGCTATACAAACATATATGTACAAGATGGACAGAGAAGAAACCTATAGTCCATCTGGTTTTACCAGTAGGGGACGAATAAATTCAGGAACCAATAAAGTACTTATCAACTTATCCTTTTGATGTCATATTGCTATCTGTAAAGGCACATGCTCAAGCTAATACGTAGGTAATTAAATGTCATACATTGTATACCAAGGTACATCACAAACTTAAATATAACTGATTTCTTATGATGCTTCAATATTGATAGTAGTTGATAATTGAATTTATATTTGTAAAAAATTAAAGTGCAGCTAATAAGCATCTTTTCAATTAACAAGAAAATAAATCTCACAAAAACATTCTTTTGATATTATGCTGATATATAAGAGGTTGGTATTATTATGACTTTTGTTTCTAGACTTTATAAAATATAGAATTCCAATTTACGGTAATAGAATATAGAATTCCATTTACCAGTAATATTATGCTAATCATACAATAGAAATACAGTAACATGTATTAAAACAGGAATAGTTTCTATCATCTATATGATCATGTACTCAAAATACTTTGAAATGAATTTATTTCAGATCAAAAAAATTACAAATTTTCAAATATGTGTCAACTTCATTAATTTCTTTTAATTAAAAAAATATCTTTCAACATGAGAGCATTTGCATATCAATAAGTTTATTTTGATTCCAGTATTCATGAATTCAATATAATAAAAATATTTCTTATAAGTTTCATTTCATCAATACACATATAAGTAGATATGCAGATTAGATAGATCTATAATATGCAGACATGTTATTGTATATAAATGTGTACACCTAACACACATCTGAATAACATGTGACTAGTTTCAAATAAAAACACAGAAACGAAAGTTCATTTACAAAACTTCAGTGCTTTTCTTGTCAAATTAAATATCAATTTAATCAAAATAAACGGCCATGCATGATTATGATTTTCAATAATACAATGTGAAGAACCGTCTTTTCTACAAAATGAAGGTGACGTGCTATACGGATATCAGTGATACCTTCTGAATATCCATGATGTTGAGATTCTTGGATAAAGTTCTTTTTGACTATATATTGCTATGTTAATAATGTATATATTAAAATCAATATGATTGCAATATTTGTATAAAAGAAAAATATTTTGTTCTTTCTAGAGGTACCTCAGCTTGTCTTACAGTCTCAGGTCAGGTAAATTATCAACACTATAGTCTTTTCAAAGAATTTTACAATTAATGAAAAAAAGTAATATGGTGTATTTGCGCATGAACTTTGGACGTTGCAGGATTTGAGAACAAATCATTATACACTAACAAACACAAACTAAACATAATATCAGCCAGATCGAAAATCTTGGTAAAATTACACACCAACAACACAACAGGTTAGTCACACTTATTATATAAGGAGAAACTTACATGTACGATTACTAATTAAATGCAAACCAATAAATTGTGGTCCTTTTCATGACAAAATGTATCCTTTTTAATTAAAACTTTTTGCAAAGTCTAATAAAAGTCTGGAATTCTTGAACCATAAAAAAGATTTCCATCATTCTTGTTTTTATAGCATCATAAAAACTTGTTCAATATGTATAGCAAAATTATCATCAGTTGCAAATCTTTACAAACATATCTGTTAATCTTTACAAACACACATGGAAGTGATGAAGAAAATTTTGAAAAACATTTTACTTCACTTGCAAAAAAACATTCTCACAACAATTGAAAAAAGAGACAGTAATTGATTGAGCAAACAGTATTAAAATTAAGGGATTGGTCCATAATTTTTCATCTTCGCTAGTCAAGGCTTTTGACTGCGTTACACTTCACTAGTCCATGGCAGATATAGTCTAGTCATCAGCTCTGACCCTCTACTACCTCTAGTGGAGATTCAAAATTACTGCCCTTTACCCATGAAATTTTCTATAAAAATGAGCGTTTAATACAGATGTACCTAATCGGTGACAAACACACATGGAGACTTGTGTCATTTTGATGAGGCATATGTGAACAATAATTTCTATCAATAGACCAGTACTACGACTGTTTCCCCAAATATTATACGTCTCTGTTTTTAGGTAAAATGTCATGACATAGTCAACAGGGTAGCTCTGTACTGGGTGCCGTAATTTTAGTTTACTGTGAAACCAAGCCAGAATGTAAGACATGATTTGATTGGATATCCTGGGATTCCAGGGTACGATGGTTTGAACACGACTGCTAAGGGTTTGTGGAGTGTAACACAATAGTCAGAAACCTTGACTAGCGAAGATGATAACTTTTATGCCCAAGCATGCACTATAACAAAGAGGTCTACTGGGTCTGTATCAGTTGTGTTAAATCTATTACAATATACCTATATACTCATTCCTCTATCCATTTGGTCTGTCCTTCTCCTTCTTCAAGATATACAATTAATTTTAATTCACTCACAGACAACCCTTAACGTTGGTCTAGGTAATGAATTTGGACCTCTGGACTCTGATCATGATGTTTGTAAATCTTATCTAAGCATGCTTCTCATACCGATGCTGGCAAATCAACATCATTTTCTAGACTTAACAAGAGATCCCTGAGGGATCTTGGCGCCCACCATTGAATGATCTTCATAGGTTCCATGTCAGATTGATCTTTTCTCTACTTTTCCCTTCCTCTAAGTCTTACTAATCCGTGTAAATTCAGAAACAGCCCTCTATAGCTAGTACTTTTCAAACAAGGGGAACCTATATATAAAATTTAAGATTTAGCGATAATGGCTGTCTGTCGACCATGTTGTTTTTGGATTGGTCCCAATATGCAAAACTAGGCACTGAGGGGAACCTACATATGAAATTTGAGAAAGATCTCTTAAGTACTTTCTGAGAAATAGCGATAACAAACTTCAATTGTCAAAATCCAAGATGGCTGCCTGTCGGCCATTTTGTTTTCCGATTGGTCCCAAAATGCAATATGCATAACTAGGCACCGAGGGGAACCTGTGTATGAAATTTGAGAAAGATCCCTTCATTTCTTTCTGAGAAATAGCGATAACAAACTTCAATTGTCAAAATCCAAGATGGCTGCCTGTCGGCCATGTTGTTTTCCAATTGGTCTCAAAATGCAATATGCATAAATAGGCACCAAGAGGAATCCTACTTATGAAATTTGAGAAAGATCCCTTCAGTGCTTTCTGAGAAATAGCGATAACAAACTTCAATTGTCGATATCCAAGATGGCTGCCTGTCGGCCATGTTGTTTTCCGATTAGTCTCAAAATGCAATATGCATAACTAAGCATCAAGGGGAACCTACATATGAAATTTGAGAAAGATCCCTTCAGTACTTTCTGAGGAATAGCGATAACAAACTTCAATTGTCAAAATCCAAGATGGCTGCCTGTCGGCCATGTTGTTTTCCGATTGGTCTCAAAATGCAATATGCATAACTAGGCACCAGGGGGAACCTACATATGAAATTTCAGGAATATCCCTTCATTAGTTTCTTAGAAATAGCGAAAACAAATTTCAATTGTCGAAATCCAAGATGGCTGCCTGTCAGCCATGTTGTTTTCCGATCAGTCTCAAAATGCAATATGCATAACTAAGCACTGAGGGGAACCTACATATGAAATTTGGGAAAGATCCCTTCGGTACTTTTTCAGAAATAGCGATAACAAACTTCAATTGTCAAAATCCAAGATGGCTGCCTGTCGGCCATGTTGTTTTCTGATTGGTCTCAAAATGCAAAATGCATAACTAATCACCACGGGAAACCTACATATGAAATTTCAGTAAGATCCCTTCATTAGTTTCTTAGAAATAGCAATAACAAATTTCAATTGTCGAAATCCAAGATGGCTGCCTGTCGGCCATGTTGTTTTCCGATTAGTCTCAAAATGCAATATGCATAACTAAGCATCAAGGGGAACCTAAATATGAAATTTGAGAAAGATCCCTTCAGTACTTTCTGAGGAATAGCGATAACAAACTTCAATTGTCAAAATCCAAGATGGCTGCCTGTCAGCCATGTTGTTTTCCGATTAGTCTCAAAATGCAATATGCATAACTAGGCACCAAGAGGAACCTACATATGAAATTTGGGAAAGATCCCTTCAGTTATTTCTGAGAATTAGCGATAACAAACTTCAATTGTCAAAATCCAAGATGGCTGCCTGTCGGCCATGTTGTTTTCCGATTGGTCTCAAAATGCAATATGCATAACTAGGTACCAAGGGGAACCTACATATGAAATTTGAGAAAGATCCCTTCAGTACTTTCCGAGAAATAGCGATAACAAGAATTGTTTACGGACGGACGGAGGGACGGGGGGACGGAGGGACGGAGGGACGGACGGACGGACAGACGGACGGACCACGGACCACGGACGCAGGGCGATTTGAATAGCCCACCATCTGATGATGGTGGGCTAAAAATATAAACAGCAAATTTGACCCATGACCTTGATATTTCTTCAGGTATCTTTAGATTTAATTTGTCATCAAGAAAAAAAATTCTGAAGAAGTTGACTTTCTTGAATGAGGGAGGAATGTATTGGAACTGGGCTGTGCTAGCTCTAAGCACCAAATTAAAAGGCCAGGGATATAGCTTTAATGGTTAGAGCATACGTCCAGAGGTCTTGTCCCGGTTCAAGTCCCGGTTAAAGTCCCGTTCAAGTCCTGGTCTGGGTGTTGAATTTTTACTCTTGTCCTACATATGTTTTCTTGGAAAAGGAAAAATAATTTCAACCCTCACTGAACTTTGTCAACTTATATCTTCCCTATATTTACCCTATTCAACCTAATAAACACACTGTGTGCTTAAAAAACACAAACTATGTACAATAGAGAAACATTTCCATGCAAAATCAAAGTTAAAAATAACTTTTTTTTTTCATTTCTTTTTTTATATTTAGGCAGTGAAAACAATTTAGTCCTTGGTACGAAAGGCTAAAGAATATATTGGCAGATCAGTGATCATCAGTGATCAATCATGAAGTTATAGATACCCTTACATTATATAAATTGATAATGTACCACTTGCTAATGTTGAAATACACTGTTGTTCAACAATAATTCAACCTATTTTAACTCCACACCTTTAAAGTACCGCCTATCACTTTTTCTGGCCTAATTTTCAAGTGAACACCATGGCCATTCCACATAATTTTATCAATACAACACATTTTGGCCATTTTATTTCAAAAATTCAAATTAATTATCCCTTGCATCATTAGAGAGATATTAATTAACTGCTTGTGTAAATATATTTCTTTTCTTTTGGTTTTAAATTTTAATTCAAACATCAACTTTGAGTGGTTTTGGTTTCTCCCATGTAAACTCTGGTCTTCCAAAATGTCCATAGCAAGCTGTCTTTTGATAGATGGGATCATGGAGTCGAAGCTCTTTGACAATGGCACCAGGACGAAGGTCAAAGTTATCTTCTATGACCTTGAGAAGTTGTCCCTCTGTGAGGTCAGATGTTCCATAACTCTGTACAGTTATAGATAATGGTCTGGCCACACCGATCGCATAGGAAACCTGGATAAGGACTCTTCTACATAAACCAGCCTTCACCAAAGATTTAGCAATCCAGCGAGTCGCATATGCTGCCGATCTGTCAACCTTGGAGAAGTCTTTTCCAGAAAAGGCCCCTCCTCCATGTGCTCCCCAACCCCCATAGGTGTCAACAATGATCTTCCGGCCTGTAAGCCCAGCGTCACTCTGCGGACCTCCAATGATGAATTTTCCCGAGGGTTGTATGTGAAAGATTGTGCTACTGTCCACATATCGCTGAGGAATGACAACATTGATAACCTTCTCCTTGATTTGTTCACGTAATTCTTCCGTTGTCACATGTTCATTGTGCTGTGCAGATATGACGATGGTGTGTACACGTAATGGTACACAAGCCCCACCATCGTATTTATATTCGACAGTCACCTGGGTCTTGGTGTCAGGTCGAGCCCAAGGTAGTCCCCCATTACGACGCAGCTCAGCTATTTTCTGATTCAGCTTGTGTGACAGGACTACAGTGAGTGGCATGCATTCTTCAGTCTCATCTGTTGCATATCCAAACATGATACCCTGGTCACCTGCTCCGATGTCATCTTCCGATCGGTTCTGATGCACCCCTTGAGCGATATCTGGACTTTGCTGTTCTAAAGCCATCAGAACATTACAAGTCTTGTAGTCAAAACCCTTTGCCGAATTATCATATCCAATCTGCTGTACAGTGTCACGGACCACCTGTTGATAATCGACGGTGGCTGAGCTAGTTATCTCCCCTGCCAGGAGAATCATTCCAGTTTTTGCAACCGTTTCACAAGCAACCTTTGCTTTCGGATCACTTCTTAACAGAGCGTCTAAAATGGCATCGCTAATTTGGTCACACATCTTGTCAGGGTGACCTTCACCAACTGACTCGGACGTAAACAGGAATGTTCCGATATCATCCTGGCTACACTCTTCAGCATAGTGTTGGTGAATTTCGGTATAGTGATCTGCACCAGCCACACAGTTGTTTGTGCCGTCTGACATTTTGTTTTTTAAAATTTTACTTACGTTGTGTCTAGTGTTACTGGCTGTTCTTTCAAGGTGATCTGAGGACATAGGCCGGACACTGCAACACGAATCCCAGAGACAATGACAGCATATTATGATATTGAATTATTACAATTTGTACTTTGAAAACCAAATATTTTAGAATTTAGATATCTATTTTCTCAACATCAATGCATTGATTTATTCTATACTTGATCACTATAAAGTACAGAAATACATTACTAACATTAAAGGGGAGGGAGCTAAAGAAAAGTTTGTGAATGATTGGAAGAAGTGGGAAAAATTAATACAAATTTTACAATGACATGCATGTACATTGTATATAATATATGACATCAAAAAGTACATGAAAATGTTAATTTTCGTCTGTGTAACTTTATTCTAATATTGGTATTTGCTTTACTATTTACATGTATATATTATTATAACATCAATTATATCATTGAACAGTCTTGAGTAAATTGAGTTAATCTCAGAGTCTTTCACCAGTCCCTGACAAATGCCATCTGATGCTTCTATTTTCTAAAAAAAAAAAAAAAAATCTATTTTTAAATTTAACTCACCATTCAGGTAAATTTAATAATCACATGCTCTCTCTCTCTCTCTCACATGTAAATGTGGGTATACTTATGATATTGTTTTGAATGTGTATGTATGTTTTGTGTGTATATGCTATATCTAAACGGTGCAATCAAGTGTGGAGCCTGGTCA
Source organism: Pecten maximus (assembly GCF_902652985.1). Classification (NCBI taxonomy): domain Eukaryota; kingdom Metazoa; phylum Mollusca; class Bivalvia; order Pectinida; family Pectinidae; genus Pecten; species Pecten maximus. The sequence goes on along the minus strand of NC_047029.1, from coordinate 33,637,160 downwards.
ATGGTGCCGATGACTCGGTTGATGTGGCGACCAACACAGAAGCTGAGCCCTCGACAGGAGTGATCAGGCTAACAGGAAACTCAATATGTATGTGTGTGGGATGGATGTATGTTTATCAGAATATGTATACAGGTATAGGAGTATGTATGGTTTGTATGTATTTATCCTTGTAGTTAAATTGATGATGATGATGAGTATGATGATGATGATGATTATATTATGATGATGATGATGATATCATGATGATAAGATTATGATGGTTATGAGTATGATGATTATGATGATAATGATTAGTAGGATGATTAGTATGATTATGATGATGATGATGATGACGACGAGATTATGATGATGATGCGGATGATTATGATGTTTATGATGGTGATGAGTATGTTGATGATGATGATTAGTATGATGATGATATTATGATGATTATTTTTATGATGATGATTTCAATGTTTAAGTAGGATGATGAGATTATGATGATGAAAAATATAGGTTATGATGACAGTGAAGATGATATTATGATTATGATGATAGCAAACCATACATATTGGAATCGATGTGTGTTTGTGTGTGTGATTCTTATGTATTTATGTATTAAAATGTCTTTAAAAATAAAAGAAGTATAATAAGGCTGACAATTGTTAGATTTGTCATATTGACAGGTAAATCAATTTGACTTCTTAAGAATTGTTTCTTAAATATAATGACGTCGCTTTATGAGAAATACTGTTTTTGAAGAGGAAAATCTAAAGGCAAGTGAAAACGAACATGCCATCGGCATGTTTACGCCAGTACCTACCAAAATATCGTGGGTATTTTTGAAGAACTTCGACGAAAACTATTTCTTGAGGTAAACGAAATATATTTTAGCAAATGTTTGGTATTTCTCATATCAAATTTCCTCAAAAAAAGACTGCAGTAGACTTCCTGTTGTCCATCAGGCGTGCATGCATGCCGAGTAGAGTGTTACTTGAAAGGAAGTGTGATATAGCGTCTAATTATTATACAATAAAAACAAACATGATCCGGTATCTTTACTTCCGGAATGTTTTGTTCAGATGGACAAAGTCATTAACCTCTTAGTTTTGAGTTATATATGTGTGTTTATTTATTTATTTATTTTTTTTTTATCTATTTATTTGTATATTTATCTATTTCTATTTATTTATTTTAAATATTATCATTATTTAGAAATAACCTTTTTCAATGGAATGCGGATTAAAAGGGCTTTTTTATTCCATGGAAAATTTTGTCACTCGGGGCACGCAATCAGGGACATTCAAAAGATCTAGGTAACATTAATTATTCATATACCTCCCTGACAAAACACTAGGTTTGTTTACCCCGTTGTTAAAATTAGCAAAACGGCTGCGAGATCCATATATCATCTAATTGTATAACAGCTTGGTCATTGTATCAGACGAATACGACAAGTACAAATTCATTTCCAATTTTTCGACTCAAGACACATTTAAAATACCCTGATGACACTCTGACGGTGTTCGCGATTTGATGTCAGACACAGGAAAACCTCCTATTTAGAACTTTTCTGAGTAAGCGACAATATAATCAAGCTTGACTATTGTCATATGGTAGATCTAAATTGTCGACGTGTTCTCTTTAAATTACAATACTGTCCATATCGATCGGATACACCATAAAGAAAAGAAAATTAAGAACATTACAAACTTTTCAACATCAACCGCTCGTCTCGATTTCATGTACATGTACAACAGGGACAGCTTATTACAACCGTGATTAATCAGCTGTATGATAAAGGTGGTGATTTCAAAGCCCTATTGTGAATGTTCCATTTCTAAAGAGTAACATCCCTGCTTCTCCTTTTCTGAGTTCAAGGTTTTTATGGTTCTGTTTTCATGATTCCGTGATATGTATTGGTTGCGGGCAGAAACAATACAACACATAGTTTCGATAGATTCATTGTGATCTGGTTGGTTGTTTGGCGGGTTTATCACTCCTGAACAGCCATGTTCATTTGAGGCGAGGTCTCATTGTAGCAGTTGGTGACTACCTCACTGAACAACATACGAGAGACCCGTCACCCATATCAATTAGGATAATGTGCCTTGCCCAAGGACACAACCACGACAACAGTAAACCGACACCGGTAGTGACCGTTGAATTATGCACATGAAGTTACATGGCCGGCGCACTAACTGACTGAGTTATCACGACCCTCTCACCTCAGGTTACGTGGCCACTGAGCTATTGCGGCAGTCTCACCTGAAGTAACGTGTTCGGCGCCCTAACCGACCAAGCTATCACAGACCCCTCATCTGATGTTACGTGGCCGGCGCCCTAACCGACCAAGCTATCACAGACTCCTCACCTGATGTTACGTGGCCGGCGCCTTACCGACCAAGCTATCACAGACCCCTCACCTGAGGTTACGTGGCCGGCGCCCTAACCGACCAAGCTATCTCAGACCCCTTACCGAAGGTTACGTGGCCGGCGCCCTAACCGACCAAGCTATCACAGACTCCTCACCTGATGTTACGTGGCCGGCGCCCTAACCGACCAAGCTATCACAGACTCCTCACCTGATGTTACGTGGCCGGCGCCCTAACCGACCAAGCTATCACAGACTCCTCACCTGATGTTACGTGGCCGGCGCCCTAACCGACCAAGCTATCACAGACTCCTCACCTGATGTTACGTGGCCGGCGCCCTAACCGACCAAGCTATCACAGACCCCTCGCCTGAGGTTACGTGGCCGGCGCCCTAACCGACCAAGCTATCGCAGACCCCTTACCCGAGGTTACGTGGCAGGGGCTCTAACCGACCAAGCTATCGCGGCACCCTCACCTGAGTTTACGTGGCCGGCGCTCTAACCGACCAAGCTATCTCAGACCCCTTACCGGAGGTTACGTGGCCGGCGCCCTAACCGACCAAGCTATCTCAGACCCCTCACCGGAGGTTACGTGGCCGGCGCCCTAACCGACCAAGCTATCTCAGACCCCTCACCTGAGGTTACGTGGCCGGCGCCCTAACCGACCAAGCTATCTCAGACCCCTCACCGGAGGTTACGTGGCCGGCGCCCTAACCGACCAAGCTATCTCAGACCCCTTACCGGAGGTTACGTGGCCGGCGCCCTAACCGACCAAGCTATCTCAGACCCCTTACCGGAGGTTACGTGGCCGGCGCCCTAACCGACCAAGCTATCTCAGACCCCTTACCGGAGGTTACGTGGCCGGCGCCCTAACCGACCAAGCTATCTCAGACCCCTTACCGGAGGTTACGTGGCCGGCGCCCTAACCGACCAAGCTATCTCAGACCCCTTACCGGAGGTTACGTGGCCGGCGCTCTAACCGACCAAGCTATCTCAGACCCCTCACCTGAGGTTACGTGGCCGGCGCCCTAACCGACCAAGCTATCTCAGACCCCTCACCTGAGGTTACGTGGCAGGGGCTCTAACCGACCAAGCTATCTCAGACCCCTCACCTGAGGTTACGTGGCAGGGGCTCTAACCGACCAAGCTATCTCAGACCCCTCACCTGAGTTTACGTGGCAGGGGCTCTAACCGACCAAGCTATCTCAGACCCCTCACCTGAGGTTACGTGGCAGGGGCTCTAACCGACCAAGCTATCTCAGACCCCTCACCTGAGGTTACGTGGCAGGGGCTCTAACCGACCAAGCTATCTCAGACCCCTCACCTGAGTTTACGTGGCCGGCGCTCTAACCGACCAAGCTATCTCAGACCCCTTACCGGAGGTTACGTGGCCGGCGCCCTAACCGACCAAGCTATCTCAGACCCCTTACCGGAGGTTACGTGGCCGGCGCCCTTACCGACCAAGCTATCTCAGACCCCTTACCGGAGGTTACGTGGCCGGCGCCCTAACCGACCAAGCTATCTCAGACCCCTCACCTGAGGTTACGTGGCCGGCGCCCTAACCGACCAAGCTATCTCAGACCCCTTACCGGAGGTTACGTGGCCGGCGCCCTAACCGACCAAGCTATCTCAGACCCCTCACCTGAGGTTACGTGGCCGGCGCCCTAACCGACCAAGCTATCTCAGACCCCTCACCTGAGGTTACGTGGCAGGGGCTCTAACCGACCAAGCTATCGCGGCACCTTCACCTGAGTTTACGTGGTCGCGCTCTAACCGGGTTGACTGAGTTATTGCCCCTGAAGATGCAGGTTGACGATCACATCAATTTTATGATCCCAGACCTGATATCATCCATCATCTGTATACTAAGGTGTTCCGTTAGGGCCAAATTTACAATATCGCTCCTTCGACCTAAACGCGAAGGAGCGAAGGAGCGAAAACACGATGGCGAAGGAGCGAAGGAGCGATGGAACTTCGCTCCTTCGCCATCGTGTTTTCGCTCCTTCGCCATCGTGTTTTCTCTCCTTCGCCATCGTATTTTCGCTCCTTCGCTCCTCCGCGTTCGGAAGTTCGATGGGGGGTAATTGATTTATTTATTTTATTTTATGTGATGTATGCATAAGTATTCCAAATGATTTTGCAGCTACCGTACCTTGAAGAGACGTTTAAAGAATCTTGGTCTCAAGAAACAGGGAAATTGGAGTTTAGGTGAAATTGTCACCGCTATAAGGTTAATATACAATCTCTCCAATAGTATGTTCCACGTCTTATAGTATTTCGACTGATCCTATTGTATCTTATCCAGGTTGAAAAAGTGGCTCAATGAACCGAACTAGTTATGAAAACTTCTCTCCGCCCACACTTCATTTAACTTTCAGTTTAATATACTTAGTAGTTATCTTATTACTGTTTTCCATTTGGGAAAATACATGTATCACTGAAATTTTTTGGAAAACACCTTTTTTGTCTAAGGGAAACTGTACTGATAGTCTACGAAAAAATAGGGCTAAAACTCACTGAATTGAAAGTGTTGATTAACAATTTATGAAAATTGTAGAATCTATATGATAAAACAACAATATTAAAATATAATAATCTTCTGTGCTTTTTGTGGTTTAGATTGTAGATGTGGATGTTGTAGAGTTGAATAAAGATGAAGTCGTAGAGTTGAGGTTCCTCTGTTTATTGGTGCAGGTGGGTATATGATGTATCCGTACGCAGACGGGTAAGAGCGACATAGTTTCAATAGAAGGCTACTCTTTTATATGTTCATGATGTGCATTGGCCGGACAGATAGATTTCCCCTAACTTAATATGGTTATGGGGTTCGTGACCTGAAGTCTACATGTAAACACCACATTAATTATAACTACACAAAGATAATTGGATACAACCAGTATTACATGGACATAGTATAGATAACATCAAAGTTGTTTAGAGAACCGAGGTCCATCTAATTATTGGCAAATTAGCTAACATGTGTACATTTAGATATGATTATTTACCAGTTCTAGGTATAATTATATAAACTTCTACTGAACATATTACAGTACAATATTTAACTCAAATTTAGTGTTTGCGTAATTTTTTTTCATTTAAAACTCTAACAATTTGGTTGCCTGGTAAGGTATTTAAGGCTTCATTTATAAACACTATTAAATCTTCATATCAAAAGGAGGAAATCGAAGGGAGTGGACAGGTTTTGGGATGCCGGAGCATGGCATAGCTGCTGGAAGGTACCTTACACTACATAATCAATAAATCGTCTGAGACAAGAACATCCGAAGTGTTGACTACACGACACAAACAATAAGTGGTACTGTCTCGGAGGGTAAAATTTCAAACCTTGTTTGGTGCCGTATCTCGCCCTAACTTGAAATCGGAACAACTGATGGCCGCTCATATTACGGTAACTTTGAAAACACGTGTTCAACAAAACAGATAAAATGTCACAACTTTTATGTTTGAATATTGTGAGTGACCAAATATTACTCCTATAAGATAACAAATAAATTTGTTCGATTCTGTAGCTATATCCTACCTCGTGCCAATCTAGAAACGCATGTGTTATATATCATAATGTTCAAGAAAGGCTTCGATACTGTCGTTAACTATTTTGGAGCGCTTTTTACTGCACGGATGACAACGTCAGAATCCTCAATTTTTGAAAATACAATGTATACCCCATTATTGGCCGAGCTGTATAACTTGCAAAACAAATTTGATGATGGCGTTGTCTCTCCGTCCGCCACGTGCAATATTTCCCATGGAAATTCCAAGAAGTATGTAGATCTCCTAATTCATGACCGATCTTTGACTCTTAAAGGTTGTATCACCATATTGTACAATTTATATGTAATTTGTATACACATCTGTACCTTTTTAAGCAACTTTTAGCATTGATGATTCTTTTGGTTCCAGTCCATATTTATGCATTTTTCATTTTGACACTTTTGGCACATCGTGTGATACACACGGTGAATTGCACCGATGCACTGCACGACATAAGCGTACATTATAAGTACAGCAGTATAGTGCAATGTAGTACAACAGCGCGTTTTGGCAATGAACGCATATTATTATTTCGTCCCGTCATACCCGTTGTTAAAGTTTACCCGGAACGAAAAAGTATATTCTAATATGTTATTCTGTGTAACAACGTCGCAAACCGCATCAAAATCGGTTGGCCGAGTGTCGAGATATCGCAGATCAAAAGTACGCCGTCAGCGTACGCGGTCAGGCACTCTGAATACGTCACAGGTTTAACCAGAGACTTGTATAGGTCTCTGGTTTAACGGAGTAACGGTATCTGGACATGAGTTTTGAGGTTGATATGACTTTGGCGAATATTGTCGATAAGAAGATGGAATCTATCCGTATCAGTTTGAGTCTTTAAGAAAATTAAATCTTAGTGAAATGGACTCTGAAAATGACCGCTTGGGTAACACAGACGGATGTGTTATACCAGAGACATACAATGTATATAGTCTCTGGTTATACCAGGGACATACATGTTATACACGATACAATAATCGGTCAATCACCAATAAACTTATATTAGTTATGTGTTTGCCATTTCTTACTCATTACTACGAAAAGGAACACGGCATCAACAATTATTTCTATAAAATAATGTGCAATTTTATTCACTAATAATATTCAAATAAACATACCAACAACACTGTTCTGGATACACTGATTTGTAAGACAAGACGATACACACGTACAGTAAACTTATGTATTGCATTCTATACAATACCCGCTTTTAATCATGAAAGATGCAAAAAGTAATATATTATATATATTCGTCATGTTCTACAATAGACTAATCTTTCCCGTAGGAAAGCCAGTGTTGGAACCTATAACGTACTTCTATTTTTTAGCATATCATGGTTTCATGGTTTACCGACGATGTTTGAAAAAAGATAAATATACGATTATTGTCAGCGAAATTATGTAAAAGTGCTTCGCATCAATTATATTATTTGCATACAGGTACATATCATAGGTAATTATTAAAACCATAATTTTAGCTCCGTTTATTTGATAGTGTATAATAACATAAAAAAAGGGGACATACAGTTTAGTCCATTGTGACTAATTGATATCAATACTACAAACTTATTAAACTCGCAATGATTAAAGTGTATGTTATGTATGTGTTTCGTTAACTAAATTATCGTGAAGTGATTGAGATCCTTGTGATTTGACTTTCCAGTCGTGTGTCGCAAGTCATGCCTTCTCTTAAAAGAGGACTTTAAAATATGATAAAATATACAAACATGACGTTCGGAGAATTAGGTATTATACTCAACTTTGAGTGGGTTAGTATACTGCTAAATTATTACCAGGTGTGAAATTACGATCCACAAGCTCTTCACACCTGTCACTGCACCACAGGTGTCTGTGATTTCTGGCGTTCTAATCTGCACGCGCCGATAATTGCTTGTGAGTTGACGTGTTTGGTTTCCATGCACATTAAACATGTAATATACTCTACTTAATCAATGTCTCTGGAATTGTTTTTTAATATTATTTCTATGTTTTATGAAGATGCCAAATCGTGTGTTAAATATGTATGGAAACAGTCCGATTTATTCAATTGTCAGATCGGTTTAAAACGAGAGGAAAATTGTCGCCTTTTTTGTTTTCAATTTATCTTAATGATTTAGAAATTTATCTTGTTGAAAAATATGTGAACTGTCTTAAAGCTTTAGACAAATTATGTATCGACAATATCGGGATGTATCTAAAACTTGTTATCATTTTATACGCTGATGACACAGTTTTGTTATCAGAAACACCAGATGGTTTACAACAATTATTAATTATTGAACAATATTGTAATACATGGAAACTTGAACTAAATATAGAAAAAACAAAAGTTGTAATCTTTTCAAAACGGAACTGTCTACAAATTCACCATTTTATATCGTGAGTAATTTTAGAGTAATTGCGATTTTTCTCGAAAAAAACTAAAGTCGCTATGAAAGTCGCACTTTCAGCATTTTTAGTTTCGTCCTAAATTGCATTTTATAAGCTTAATATAGCAAATCATTCCGGGTACACTTGGAGTCACCTGAGAAGAACTTTCGATGTCACTGGGGTCATTGTCTTTTAACTACTTCTCAATAACCAAGAGGCACAGGGTCATATTTGTTCATAAAGACACAAAAACATAATCCAAAGTTAATCAAAGTACTGAAAGTACTGTAGGAGGCGTTAGTCAGATGTAAAAGGAGATATTTGAAATAAAGCAAGAATACAAATTAAACTGATATCAACATGACTAAACATTTCCACTTAAATGTGTCAAACCAACCGGACATAATGGTTTTCACAGTCCTGATGAATGTAATGGTTTAGACTGTTCCGATGTACATAATGGTTTTAACCATCTGAAAAGTTGCAAACCTACTTCTAAAAGAAGTTAAACATTTCTTATTTCAATCAAACCTTTACTTAAAAAGTCAAACATTTTAAATTTTTTCAAATCAACGTCTACTTAGGTACATGTCATTAACATTCATACTTTAAACCATCTTTTATACTTAAGTAGTTCAAAATTTGCATTTATGTATTTTATAGGCCTGGGTATTAGAAATGACGAAACAATAAGATATGCATTTCGATAAGTTATAGCAATACACGATATGTATTGAAAATACAGGGAGTGTCTGCTACTTTTTTGTTGAAAGTGTACAATGTCTTTCAATATCTTGTTAACAAAATTGTTTATTCCTTTCTATTTTGATCTTAGAATTAAATATCAAAATTAGATTGACAGCTTTTAAAAGTTATTACACTTTTTTTTAACAAAGACCTCATTTTTAAGGACAATTATTTCAAAATTAGATATCAATTCCATCTATTTTAATAGATCCAATGTCAATATTAACAATAAACTGTGATTTGTTGCTTTTTAATTTACCACCAAGATGTAGATAATAGCCTAGTAGCTGTATAAATATACAGCGTTTTACATGCAAAATATTGAAGAAAACTTTCATATTTGATATCAATTCAATATGATTGTATAAGTCCCTTGGGGTGGGGAAAGAACCCTGGGCCTATTTTTACATCAGGATTGTGTAAAAATGTCAATTTAGCGAAATTGACCTATTTTGGTCCCATCCTTCAGCCCCTGGGAGGTTAACCCCAACATTCGTACAATTTTGAATACCCACCCCATAACCATGCTACCATACAAATGTAGGTTTTATACCAAATTGTGCAATTAATCCATGAAATGAAATTGACTTTGGGTACAACCCCATAGGGATTGCTACCACACCAATGTGAGTTATATCCATAACTTAGTTTCAGAGAAACCAATTGACCCCTTTTGACCCTGCCCCCCCCCTCCCCCCCCCCCCACGGGGATCAACCCCACCATTTTTACAATTTTGAATCCCTACCCAAAAGGATGCTACCAGTCAAGTATGAGCTATATCGATTGCTTAGTTTCAAAGAAGAAGTTATTTATGTCAATTGAGCCAAATTGACCCCTTTTGAGCCAACAATTGAATTGCAGTTTAAGGATAATTTTTGATTTTGGCAAGAAAACATTCTTTAAAGGGCATGTCTGCATCATTTTTAATAATTTGCCCTTGAAACTTCGCACACACCTTCATAAGAGCCGGTTCTTTAAAATGTGAATGAAGGTCAAGGTCAGAGAGATAAACTCAATATTTGTAGCCAGTTACACATGTTACATGTATCTGTTTGCCAAATATCCAGCCTTCATGTGTATGTGCAGTTTTTGGGTCATTTTTTCATTTTGGTAGGAATTTCTTTTTAAAAGTGCCATATCTGCGTCATTTTGATTATTTGACCTTGATACATTGCACACACCTTTAAAAGGGCTGATTCTTTAAAATGTGACCCAAATTAATAATTTTGAAAGAACTTTCAATTTTCTTCATCATTTGACCCCCGTGACCTTAAATGAAGGTCAACGTCAAATATAAGTATAACATTTGTAGCCAGCCATACGTTATCGATGCGCCAAACATCAAGCCTTCATGTGTATATTATAGATAAAAGAGCAGAAACCTTTATTCTGCAATTTTGGATTATTTTTTAATTTTGGCTGGAGAAAATAGCTTTATGATTCTTTTCCAAGTGCCATATCTTTCTGCCATATTTTTATCTGATGACAATAAAATATGCACATTCTGTTTCAGTGGACTATGTTCTTTCATATGAAATGAAAAAAATAATCAATATAAGATTTTTATTTTTGACATTCGAAACCATAACAAGTCGTTGGCCTTGACATTCTCCGACAATATATCATTGAGAAAAGTTTGCCCTAACCACGTGCTAACCAATTTCCAATGAAAATGAAACAAATTATGCTAAAATATGTGTGATGAGTTTCCTATATAAACTATAGTAAAATGCATCCTCTCCCCAAGGGGAATGCGACACATAGGGGGCCATGAAATTAACAATTTTGATAAAATAGCTTAAGAACCTTTTGTACACCATTCTGCGATATCTTGGTCTTAAGAAGAAGACCGACGCATGACGACAGATCAAATTATAATGGTGTATATATTATGAGCTGAATGTCAAAGGATTGTAAACTCTGTACAAATTGTATCATATTATCAGGCAGTCAGCCTAAATGTATGTTTCATATCTACCATATTAGAAGTTTGATGTTTTGTACGATATATATATATACTTAATTTTTACACATACATTAAAGGAGTTAGCTACTTTCATAAATTAAGATGTTTTTTTCTAGAGTTTACTAGGCCGGATGAAATATGATCATGAGCAATCAGTATGGTCAATATGAGATTTGATAAAATGCCTCTCGTAGTCAACCACTCATGATCACTCAACTTCTTTTTGTAGGAGTCAATATTATATGTAGGAGAATTAAACTCTTGCGATATCGATGTCTGTTGCACACAAGTACAAAGAAATACATTATCACTTAAGCCGAAAAAATTCACACTTCAGTAGCAATAACACATAATAGTCAAAAACCCAATATATGTGATCAGTGATAAGAAACAGTACTTATAAGCATTTTTGGCAATTTATCCTGAAACAGCTATATAGCCTTCCATATTTGACATCCCACAGATTGTTGCTTGTATATATATAGTTTTAAAGGTCAACATTGGAAAAAAACCTAAATGGTTATACATGAATTCATAATAAATAGAATTATTGACAAAAAAGTTTCATTTATTTTCACACTTTCTGGAGACCAATAAGGAGATTGATGATCATTTTAAGGGATTTGTTCGTGACATGAAAATCAAACATTTTTAATTAAATTTCAAAAGCAAATATAGATTTATTTGAAAGTTATGAGGAATATTGATATTTGAGAAAGTCTTATATTATATGGATTTGATATATCGATTGCCAATAGATATACATGTATTTATCATTTTACATGAAAACAACAAAAAGTTATATTACATGAAAACATTTGAAAAGGTTGAATCGTGAGCTGAATAATATATAAATAAGACAAGCTGGTTCAACAATAATTTAGCATTTTCATATATATTACGAGTGCGAGTAGCTACTGCAGTAAACCTTATCACAAAAGCCCAGATTATGTATATTGTCTCTGTCGGGGAAGGTACAGCACAAATGACCACCACTACAGATATGTGCCAGTTTTCTTAGTTTAAAAAAATAAACGATCGAATTCCATCACGCCATCACCGATCACGTTAGGTCTACCGATTCATAGATTTGAAACACAGGGACTTCGATCAGTTATCGCAGTAATCCGAAGGGTTCTGGTGTTGATATCGCTGATTAAAGTCTGCATATAGTATATAGGAAGATCGTCAGAAAATTCGGACTATAATCGCAGTAGATATTGTGATTTTGTGGTCTGGCCAGGCTTGAACAACTTATCGTAAACAGTTTCGTCCTAAATAAACAAACGCTTATTTCAGTAGGTCAACAAACAGATTTAAACTTTGTAAGCAACTTGCCTTTAATTCATGTTGATAGATATTAATTTCTAGCGACAAACATCACACTTTGATGCTTCGTGTGAAGCCCGTGTCCACGTGCCTCCATTTTGACAGAGTGCTCGCTCACGAAAACAAACGGAACACGTGATCGCTAAATATCGGACCAAATCTCATAAAATCTCGTGAACAAACTACCAAGTTGTAAACAAAAGAAATGTTGTTAGCCAAAACCTGGAGGGTATTATGAAAATCGTGAATTTGTTTGCGCTTGGTTGTTATGCCGTCTTTATTCCTAGTAGTTAAACAAGTGTCCTCTGTAAGGTAACGTCAGAATCTCGCAGTTATCTCCCTTCAAACAGTATTTTCGATATAGATTTGCAAAAATCGATGCAGGTGTAGATATTTACAAGACATTATTCTTATTGTTTATTCAAAATAGTTCCTGAAATGTTCACAACATTATAAGCATAGTTAATACATTTCTGTGCACATCTACTTTGAATGACGGACTACAATGACGTGCCTCATACTTGGAACTAATAGTATAAGCGAATCATTACCCCTAGTTATAGAAATTACCACCAGAGGTCTCAAATTCCGGGCTTCCGCCGAAGAGAAATTTATACTGAATATACCTTTTTTCATGTAATAGAACTTTATTTGTAGTCTTGATAGTTTTCATAAATGTATATATAGTTCAACTACATCATATATGAACCGAAAGAAACTACAAAATGAACTGTGAAAGGAAATATAACGAAAATAAAAGTGAGAGATTGTGACGTCACAACTCGTAGGTGATTGTAATATGGCAGGCGTAAACGCCTCCATAAAAATCAATGTCAAAGGTCGAAGTCAATGTCATTAAGCTCAAAGATTGTGGTCAAATTTTGCATCTATTCACTGATGGACATTTTGTTATGACATGATGAAGCGAAATTGGTCTGAACTAAATAAGGATTAAACTAAACAGCTCATGTTTACTGGGTCAAATGCCAAGTTAAGATTTTGCATCTTTTCACTGCTGAATATTTTGTTGCAAAGTCGATTGGAATTAAACGGATAGTCAACTGACCAAAGATCAAGGTCACTGGGTCAAAGGTCAAGGCCATTTGAAGGACACAATATCCTAGGCTGTTTGAGGTGGGTTTTTTAAGGTTCAGATCAAACAAACTGAATGTAACAAACAAGTATTATACAGGAAAATAGAGATGAAAAGAAAGCAGTCACATCATAATACATGTATAATGTATATTTTTCTTGTGGCTCAATAAAGGCAGCTGGCTTCTTGATGATTATGGGGGATACCTGTATATAGCCACACCTTATGACCATTGCTGACCTGTCAGTGTTCTAGTTTAAATAAACATTGACCCACTTTCAATACCAAATGGTTGAGATGTGTTAAATGTAAGTTTGAAAGCAAAGCATCATCTATCAGTAATAGAACTCGGTGACCAATGAACCTTTCGTCTTTTCACAAGATGATGTCCTTGGTTGTCATGTGACTTGAAATCAAAGATGCAACTGACCTATATTATTTGTATCTTTTGTCGGTCATTCAACTCTACATGTTGTTGGTCAAACCCCATAACACGGTGCCTCTTAGTTATTCTGAAGAAGCAGTTTAAAAGTTGTAATATATTTATTCTCTGTGACCTTCAAAGTAATTATATATAAGTCAAGGTCATTCTTCAAAGTCTTTTATCTGGTCTTCCTACTAGTAATATTAAGATCTGCCTCTTAGTTAGGAATCTTTTTCTTTTTTTCCACATTTGTTCCATATGACCTCAAAAGTGAGTCAGCCTCATGCTAACCTTTGTCCCAGCGTATTACTAACGCTCAAATTTCATCAATCTTGGCTTTGGTTTTTCCATTTGAGGTCATTTAAATATGATCCAAAATGTTCATTTCTCACTTTTGATTTTGGCAATAGGTCAAAGTCATTCAATTAATTTAAACATGATTTTGATAATAGGTGAAGGTCATTCAAGTAATATTAACATGATTTTGATAATAAGTTAAATTCATTTAAGTAAACACCATAGTTCTTCATCCCAGCATACTAGTACCAATATATCAAGATGAAGCTGGGTACTCAGGGTTAATTAAAGACATCCTTTACAGATTTTACACAATTGATACCTGTGACCTTGAAAATAGGTCACGGTCATTCATCTGATAACGTCTTATAATCCTTCATCTCAGTGTGACTCTTGACCAATATCATGAAAATGGGTCTTATTTATTGAGATAATTATTTCAAGGAATCAATTTGTTGAAAGAAATAAGATCCTGAAGTGCACACCATTGAACTTCTTTGGATCTATGTAAGACTGATCTTTTCTCTACTTGCCTCATCTTTTAAAACACGGGGAATCATCATATAAAATCTGAGAAAGATAAAACAAGCTTTGTGAGAAAAAGCAACAATAACTTTCAACTGTCAAAATCACAATTGGTCCCAATTGTATACAACTTGGGTCAGAGGGAACTTATTAAGTTTGTGAAGTATCTTTCCAGTGCTTCTAAAGAAACTGCGATAACAAGGAATATTTATGGATGGATAGACAACAGACCACAGATGAAGGTGACTTAACAACCCACTATCTGATGTTACATTGGGTACAGGACAGGTAAATAATTCTATACAGATGAAGGCGACTTAACAACCCATCATCTGATGTTACATTGGGTACAGGACAGGTAAATAATTCTACACAGATGAAGTGATTCCAAAAATAAAAATAAAGAAACAGATCTTTAAAACATTGTTTTTATTTGACACTCTTGACATTCATGAATTAATTTACTAATTCATGGATACTTATACAACTATCATATCAACAAACACAAGAGTCATGAATACTTCGAATTACTGACACAGCAGTATGACCTTTAACTGTCAATCATCTAAAATATCAGCCAATAATATCTAAAACTTTTTTTTCCCATTTTACTACCTTTTCTTAAAACCAATTCAGGTAACTTCTAATAACAAGAATATTGTTGAATCAGAGAACTATGAACTGAGTAGTAAAATCAAATTCTCCATCTGGGTATAAGTGGATGTACATTTATTTTCCAGATATTAAGGAAACTTACTTTGCAATTTCCCAAGATTAAATTCTCCAAACACAAAACTTGAATAATAAATGAAGAATGTTATCTTCCCCAGCACACACACACACATATCACAGGAGCATACAGCTCAACCTTCACCATACCAGATATTACTCCCAATTTTCTAACGTCTCAAGAAATACTGCCGCCTTATTCACAATTAAAATTTTTTCTCACATAAAATTACTTAGAATGTGGAATCATGTTTTTTTTAAATTTCATGTCAGAAAAAAAAGTTGATTGTGTGTTAACATCAACAGGTTGTCTGTACACTGTTACACCACACCTGAAAGACATGGCAGGGTTGCCATCGCTAGGAGTCTGTCATCACCTCTATGATCGGGTGTGAGAGGGGTGCATTGGTAAACAAACATCCTACATAGCATTTTGTTCCCCATAAATGGTGCCTTATAACTTTGCAGCACCCTAAATCTTCTATTTCAAATCCTAATTTACGATATGCTTCATCAGTTTCAAACAGTGTGGCATTTGTGTGAGGACCAAGGAACTGAAAAAAAGAAAGAAAATGAATGTTTTATAAATGAATGTTTTATAAATAAATGTTTTATAAATGAATGTTTTTCGTGAATACGAACAGTACATGTATATGTTCAATAAATCACTTGATCAGTTACATAATTCCACATTTAGGGGCGAGATCGTCTCGGAGTAAAAAAAGTCAGAAAAAAATAATTCATGAATGTTTTTTATGGCAAATTTAAAACTTTACCTTACGACAAACATACAAGAAAGGTCTGTTAATCTAGCAATAAGCCTATGTCTGATAAAAAGTCAAAATGGTATTCCAATCCAATGTCTCCCAATGAGCTCACACCCTTCTTTGAATCAAAGTTTATCGGTTGGCCCCCTGGGCTTACATTTGTAGTTACACTATTTTTTGTAAATTTTCCACCCTGGTGGTTTTACTGTGTTACATATATACAAATTGAGAGTCCAGGTATATAGAATTAATCTTACTTACTGGTTTCATGGTGTTACATAATATTCAAATTGAGAGTCCAGGTATATAGAATCAACAGTACTTACTGGTTTTCCACACGAAGGATCTATAAAATCCGCCCAGTAACCTCCACTCTCCAGAGCTTCACAAATCTCCTTTGCACCCTGAATAAACTGTCAAGGCACAAAACCAATCAGTAAAATAAACCAATCAGTAAAATAAACCAATCAGTAAAATAAACCAATACAGAAAAGTAACCAATCAGTAAAATAAACCAATCAGTAAAATAAACCAATACAGAAAAGTATCTTTTTTACCAACAATGATTATAATTAATAGTATCGTGTCAGATTTATGTCTTTTTGTTTAAATCTAAGTAGAAATGAAGTCTAGTAGATCTGATTTATTCCTTTTCCTCCTCAACTATATATCTCCCCTCCCACATCTCCACATTATCTTCCTGCAGTCTACATCGCCCCTCTCCAGCCCCTCTTTATCCTACTTCAATCTACACCTCCTCTCCCCAGCCCCCTCTTTATCCCCCTTCATTCTACATCTCCCCTCCCCAGCCCCCTCTTTATCCCCCTTCATTCTACATCTCCCCTCCCCAGCCCCCTCTTTATCCTCCTTCAGTCTACATCTCCCCTCCCTGGCCCCCTCTTTATCCTCCTTCAGTCTACATCTCCCCTCCCCAGCCCCCTCTTTATCCTCCTACAGTCTACATCTCCCCTCCCCAGCCCCCTCTTTATCCTCCTACAGTCTACATCTCCCCTCCCCAGCCCCCTCTTTATCCTCCTACAGTCTACATCTCCCCCTCCCAGCCCCCTCTTTATCCTCCTTCAGTCTACATCTCCCCTCCCCAGCCCCCTCTTTATCCTCCTACAGTCTACATCTCCCCTCCCCAGCCCCCTCTTTATCCTCCTTCAGTCTACATCTCCCCTCCCCAGCCCCCTCTTTATCCTCCTTCAGTCTACAACCTCCCCTCCCCAGCCCCCTCTTTATCCTCCTTCAGTCTACATCTACCCTCCCCAGCGCCTCTTTATCCTCCTTCAGTCTACACCTCCCCTCCCCAGCCCCCTCTTTATCCTCCTTCAGTCTACATCTCCCCTCCCCTGGCCCCCTCTTTATCCTCCTTCAGTCTACATCTCCCCTCCCCTCCCCCCTCTTTATCCTCCTTCAGTCTACATCTCCCCTCCCCAGCCCCCTCTTTATCCTCCTTCAGTCTACATCTCCCCTCCCCAGCCCCCTCTTTATGCCTCCTTCAGTCTACATCTCCCCTCCCCAGCCCCCTCTTTATCCTCCTTCAGTCTACACCTCCCCTCCCCAGCCCCCTCTTTATCCTCCTTCAGTCTACATCTCCCCTCCCCAGCCCCCTCTTTATCCTCCTTCAGTCTACATCTCCCCTCCTGCCGCTCCTCCTCTTTATCCTCATCGCCAGCCCCCTCATTACATCCTCCCCTCCCTAGGCCCCCTCTTTATCCTCCTTCAGTCTACATCTCCTCCCTCCCAGCCCCCTCTTATCCTCCTTCAGTCACATCTCGCCCTCCCCAGCCCCTCTTTATCCTCCTTCAGTCTACATCTCCCCTCCCCAGCCCCCTCTTTAATCCTCCTTCAGTCTACATCTCCCCCTGGCCCAGCCCCGCTTTATCCTCCTTCTAGTCTACATCTCCCCTCCCCAGCCCCCTCTTTATCCTCCTTCAGTCTACATCTCCCCTCCCCAGCCCCCTCTTTATCCTCCTTCAGTCTACATCTCCCCTCCCCAACCCCCTCTTTATCCTCCATCAGTCTACAATCCCCGCCCCAGCCCCCTCTTTATCCTCCTTCAGTCTACATCTCCCCTCCCCAGCCCCCTCTTTATCCTCCTTCAGTCTACCATCTCCCTCCCCAGCCCCCC
Source organism: Pecten maximus (assembly GCF_902652985.1). Taxonomy (NCBI): domain Eukaryota; kingdom Metazoa; phylum Mollusca; class Bivalvia; order Pectinida; family Pectinidae; genus Pecten; species Pecten maximus. The sequence continues at coordinate 33,618,870 of NC_047029.1, read as the reverse complement.
TCTTTATCCTCCTTCAGTCTACATCTCCCCCTCCCCAGCCCCCCTCTTTATCCTCCTTCAGTCTACATCTCCCCCTCCCCAGCCCCCTCTTTATCCTCCTTCAGTCTACATCTCCCCTCCCCAGCCCCCTCTTTATCCTCCTTCAGTCTACATCTCCCCCCCCCCAGCCCCTCTTATCCTCCTTCAGTCTACATCTCCCCTCCCCAGCCCCCTCTTTATCCTCCTTCAGTCTACATCTCCCCTCCCCAGCCCCCCTCTTTATCCTCCTTCAGTCTACATCTCCCCTCCCCATGCCCCCCCGTTATCCTCCTTCAGTCTACATCTCCCCTCCCCAGCCCCCTCTTTATCCTCCTTCAGTCTACATCTCCCCTCCCCAGCCCCCCTCTTTATCCTCCTCAGTCTACATCTCCCCTCCCCAGCCCCCTCTTTATCCTCCTTCAGTCTACATCTCCCCTCCCCAGCCCCCTCTTTATCCTCCTTCAGTCTACATCTCCCCTCCCCAGCCCCCTCTTTATCCTCCTTCAGTCTACACCTTCCCCTCCCCAGCCCCCTCTTTATCCTCCTTCAGTCTACATCTCCCCTCCCCAGCCCCCTCTTTATCCTCCTTCAGTCTACATCTCCCCTCCCCAGCCCCCTCTTTATCCTCCTTCAGTCTACATCTCCCCTCCCCAGCCCCCTCTTTATCCTCCTTCAGTCTACATCTCCCCTCCCCAGGCCCCCTCTTTATCCTCCTTCAGTCTACATCTCCCCTCCCCGGCCCCCTCTTTATCCTCCTTCAGTCTACATCTCCCCTCCCCAGCCCCTCTTTATCCTCCTTCAGTCTACATCTCCCCTCCCCAGGCCCCCTCTTTATCCTCCTTCAGTCTACATCTCCCCTCCCCAGCCCCCTCTTTATCCTCCTTCAGTCTACATCTCCCCTCCCCAGCCCCCTCTTTATCCTCCTTCAGTCTACATCTCCCCTCCCCAGCCCCCTCTTTATCCTCCTTCAGTCTACATCTCCCCTCCCCAGGCCCCCTCTTTATCCTCCTTCAGTCTACATCTCCCCTCCCCAGCCCCCTCTTTATCCTCCTTCAGTCTACATCTCCCCTCCCTGGCCCCCTCTTTATCCTCCTTCAGTCTACATCTCCCCTCCCCAGCCCCTCTTTATCCTCCTTCAGTCTACATCTCCCCTCCCCAGCCCCCTCTTTATCCTCCTTCAGTCTACATCTCCCCTCCCCAGCCCCCTCTTTATCCTCCTTCAGTCTACATCTCCCCTCCCTGGCCCCCTCTTTATCCTCCTTCAGTCTACATCTCCCCTCCCTGGCCCCCTCTTTATCCTCCTTCAGTCTACATCTCCCTCCCAGCCCCCTCTTTATCCTCCTTCAGTCTACATCTCCCCTCCCCAGCCCCCTCTTTATCCTCCTTCAGTCTACATCTCCCCTCCCCAGCCCCCTCTTTATCCTCCTTCAGTCTACATCTCCCCTCCCCAGCCCCCTCTTTATCCTCCTTCAGTCTACATCTCCCCTCCCCAGCCCCCTCTTTATCCTCCTTCAGTCTACATCTCCCTCCCCAGCCCCCTCTTTATCCTCCTTCAGTCTACATCTCCCCTCCCCAGCCCCCTCTTTATCCTCCTTCAGTCTACACCTCCCCTCCCCCCTCTTTGTCCTCCTTCAGTCTACGTCTCTCCTCCCCAGCCCCCTCTTTATCCTCCTTCAGTCTACACCTCCCCTCCCCCCTCTTTATCCTCCTTCAGTCTACATCTCCCCTCCCCAGCCCCCTCTTTATCCTCCTTCAGTCTACATCTCCCCTCCCCAGCCCCCTCTTTATCCTCCTTCAGTCTACATCTCCCCTCCCCAGCCCCCTCTTTATCCTCCTTCAGTCTACATCTCCCCTCCCCAGCGCCTCTTTATCCTCCTTCAGTCTACATCTCCCCTCCCCAACCTCCTCTTTATCCTCCTTCAGTCTACATCTCCCCTCCCCAGCCCCCTCTTTATCCTCCTTCAGTCTACATCTCCCCTCCCCAGCTCACTTTTTATCCACCTCCCTTCATCTCCCCCACCCTCTTTATCCTACTCCCTTCATCCTCCCTCCCCAGCCCCCTTTTATCCACCTCCCTTCATCTCCCCTCCCCACCCCCCTTTTTATCCTCCTCTCTTCATCTCCCCTCCATCCCTCCTCCCTTCTTCATCTCCCCTCATCAGCCCCCTCTTTATCCTTATTCAGTCTGTAGATCCCCTTCCTCCCCTGAAGTACTTACAGCTGCCAACAGTGCCTCCCTTTCTTCGTCCACATCTGTATTCCACATACTCATATCATTGTCTGTCCTTTGACTGATTGTCACAAGTGTCAGAGTACCATTCATTATGTCACGACCAGGGAAAAGGTTTTTAAAATCTGGAAAATTTCAATTTCAATTTGATTAGAGCAATTTTAATAGGAGAGAGGAGGGAATTTGAAGAAATGCATGAAAAGTGTGCGAAAGAAACAACTAGGAAATACCAAAACAATTCAGCAAATTCTTTGAGTCATTACATCAAAGTTCATCAATTATAAAACATATTTCAAAGAACAGTGTATTAATTATGGAAAGTACATTGCTATATATATATGAAATGTGTTTTTTCAGTATGTGTATTTATTAAGTACATCTGCTAGAGTAAACATATGTTCTAGATTTGAACCATCTCTGGTTTCACAAATCAAGTACTTCCAAATTCCCTACTTCAAGCCAAACTTTTAAAAAAGAAAAAAAATCAAAGGGCTATAACTCTGTATGTTGCGGTAGGAGATGTGGATCAATTTCAGTACAGGACACCTTACCATCCGAAGATACAGGTGTATACAAAATCTGGTAATTGTAGGTTATTTGTTTCTGAAATAATGTGACACACAATGACAAACGGAGATAAAAACCACATTTAGTAAAGTTGGAGACACAATTTAGAACACAATGTAGTCTGTAATCCTAAAACATCAGGACATAAAATCTGTTCACTTACCCACTTTCATGATGTCGGGACATTCCTGGGCAATATATTCCAGTCTGTCTGATGGAAGAGGAATATGGGAATCTTCTGTCATAAAACCGTCTTCTTCCTGAGACTTTACATAATAAAAGTCATAAATAATAATTATATCTACATATGTATACATCAATCCATGAAATACTATCCTTAAAATCCTCTTATACACACATGCGTTTCTCTGCATCCTTGGAGAATCAAAGTCCACACCCACCAGTTGCAGTCAAAAATTTTTTATGTTAAATAAAACAAGAGTTGTCAGAAGATAATATAGCTTGCCGAGTGGGTTAAAATTAAGATTTCTTTATTAAGTAGGTCAAAGGTCACGGTCAAGGTCAGAAGGTTCACAAAGCTAATTCCAATGGAAAAATTTTGTCATAAGGAATGCATGTGAAATCTGTAAACTTTATTCCCATTAGTATTGACACAATACTGTTTATAAAAACTTTAACCTAGCTGTCTATGGACAACACCAATGCCAACATCAGGGGTCAATATAGCTCCCCTGGACTTTGTCACAGTGAGCAATAAAAAAGCAAATTGGGAAATTTTATAACAAATCGGATGATTGTTATCCGATTTAATAACAGATATAATATGGGGAGAAATCTATATACACTCTTACTTATAATAATTGTATATCCCATTTAAATGCTTCATTCACATAAATATACCATATTACGAATAATTCGACACTAAACAATGAACACCTGTCCCACATCAACTTGCTACAGATTACAAAGGGAAGGTGATTCTGCTGTTTTTGTATCCTTCTCTATGTTAGTTACTGGTTTACTTCCTACCCGAACTGACCTATTGCATGTTCTGTCCTTTTTTGTATTTTGTATTTACTGACAATCTGAATCGGGTGTTATGTGTACTCTTTTGGTTCATATAATGGTTTGTTTCAAATACATGAGATGTCCTGCTGGGTGTCTTTGGCAGTATGTTTCAGTGAGGTAACACTGTAAACTCAGCAACAGTTCCGCATTGTCCCAAGGAGACAAACATGAACATACACAAGACTCCAACAACACACACAATCATGATCACCACACACGTGCAGCTATCACACAAGGGTGGTCATCCATAACTGTTGTTAGAACCTAAAACAATGCAAAATCTAACAATGGAATGAAATTCTGTGGAATGCAAATGCAAGTTCTTTGAGAAGTTAAAAGTATCTCCCCATGAAAACCTCTAACATATTTATGGTATCACAGGTAAATGGGTTGGGTTGTTTTTGTTTAACGTCCTATTAACAGCTAGGGTCATTTAAGGATGTGCCAGGTTTTGGAGGTATGCAGAGAAAAAAACCACCGGCCTACGGTCAGTACCTGGCAACTGCCCCATATAGGTTTCAAACTGACAACCCAGAGGTAGAGGGCTAGTGATAAAGTGTCGGGACACCTTAACCAGTCGGCCATCGCGGCCCCACATGTAAATGGTCTTATAATTAGTGTCTACCTAAAAATCTGTAGGTTTCACAGTCATTAAGACTTTTCTATATCACAACCGGTGTTGGATTTTATTCATAATTTGGTCACTTCACTCTGTCATCCACAAAGCTTACCCGAATCAATTTGTGTTGTGAAGCCAAAATGACCTGTTGATTTGATTACAATCTCATCACACCTCACGCATCAGCAGGGCTTTATCTTACTGGTTTAATGGGATGGGGCCTTTTTGTCTCAATTTGTGAAAAAAATTTGGTGAATTGGGATAGAAAGATTTTTTCATTAGTAAACTACAAGTTTTGGGATTTAGACTTGAAAATAAAATAATTTCAATTGGGAATGGGGTCAATTATTTAAAATCCAATACTGCTGGATATACAAGTCTATTCACATGTATACTTAGTTTTGCAGGATAAACTTAGTTATACTGACTCGAAGAAAACAATGCACAATACAGATTACATTGTTGACTGAAGATTGGTCAGTTTCTGACATCACTATAACTAATCAAATACCTAAACATAATAAGCCTTCAATTAAATATCCAATCTAATTAAAATCTAGATGGGCATTCTCACTACCTTACATGAACATCTAACAACATCCCATATGGGGTCATGTCAGGATGACGTTTTGGATTAACCAATCAAATGACTACTTCCAGAATCTTGGAAGTGAATTTTATTTGTTCGAATAAGCATGACTAGAGTGCATAGGTTACATAATCTGTCAATTTGTTTCAAATCATTTCGTCCCAGACAGCATATAGTTACATGTATATACATGCTGTGCCGAAATGGTTTGCTTCATATATGCATACTGTGACGAAATGGTTTGCTTCAATGACATCGACAAATTGACGATTCGCACTGAAAGTGAAATACATATCTCTAAGGTCATCAGAATGTGACCCCATATGGGATGTTGTTAGATGTTCATGTAATGTAGTGAGAATGACCATCCAGAATTTAATTAGATTGTTAAATATCAAGAGTGAATCCATGTGGATTAGATTAGACAGGATCTTACAAAACTCAGTGACCTATTGCTGCAGATAATACATACCTATATGTGTAACCCTTAAATATGTAGGTAGTCTACAAAACATCAAACGACTTCAGGGAAATCTGGTAAAAGGAGAATATAAAGATGTGATGGCAGAACATGGGTACAGTTTTTGGTACCTACCAAAACCATCTGCTCCAGCACATTACAATATCGATATTCAGGCTGGTTTTCCAGAAACGGTTTAACAACATCAACTTCTGGTGTACTTCTGCTAACTACAGGTTGAGGTGACTTTTCAAATTTTGGTCCAATAGATCCTGGAAGTGGAAATCTTTTATTCTGAGGTCCAAATGGTCCTAGGTCTACAAAAAAAAGAGAAAACAATCTAAAAAAAGAAAATGATATGCAAACACCAAAACTCTCAAATGTATGTACCAGCTAGCTCTATATAACATACTACTAATATAACATAAATGAATTCAGAATATTGTGGAATAATATTTATGGAAAACAAATAAACTCACTCCCTACCTTGAATCAAAGTTCAGGTGTTCAAATTTTCATATCATGCATTAATGGTACAAGTGTATTAAGAAGAGCATTACAACGTTTACAAAATATCATTACCTAAAGCCACATCCTCAGGAACAAATTCATCCTGGCTTGGTTTGCTGCTGCCATTTCCAACACAGAAGGCTCTTACATACTTTACGGCACTACTGAGATTTGGCAGGTAAGTCACCACTCTCTTCCTAGCCAACAGCTGAAACAAATAACCAGATTAATTAAGCCCATAATGTATAGTTTATCTTTAAGAGAATTTTCTTTTGTGGATTTGGTGGACACATTCTTACGATACATGTTCATATTTGGAACAATAAACCCATGTCTATTGTGGTTCTGTGTAAAATTGTCTTTGTCCTTCAACAATAAGCTGGTCATCTTTGAGTTATCACCTTTGAATCATTTTTTGGTGGCTCATGAATAAATAAAATAATATATATGACAGAAATATGTATGAAGGAGAAATGAACATGAACAAATTAAAGCATCAGACTTAAATTATGACACCATTTCAGGTTGTTATGCCAATTTTTTTTTCTAAGTATTAAGGATTTTTGTTGAGATTGATAACTCTTATGTGTACATTGTATTAACCCAAGAAAGATATTAACAAACTTTGAAGATAATCAATCGTTTTAAGTCAATTTGATCATTCTTCAATATTTTTAGTTTTAAAGCACTTTTCAGAAAAAAAAGTCCTTAATTAATACAGAATTAGAGGATCTTACAAAATTGATTATGTCTGAGCATAATATATCATATGGCACTAGCCACAAGTGTAAGATTCTGTTTATCACACAACTCATATTTGTGAGAATATAAGTGAAAACATTTAACTGCGAACTAATTTCTATTTAATAACAATGATTGCCGTATCTATTTGTCACACAGATTGCACAATTTATAATTCAACATATTGACGATAAACATAATCTAACAAGCATTTAAATATATATTTACATTGAAATAGGTTAAACTACGTCCACGAGTGGCGGCTACAACTTACAGTATACAATGTAGGCGTAAAACCTTACAATTGATATCACATACCTTGGTGGCCATTGCCATTTCAGTCTTTCTTCTTGGAATCGTTAACTCTTATTATGCATTATCTGAATAAGAAAATTAGCCCTGTACATGTGAAAGTTCGCACAAAATCATCACAATCACAACCGCAATCACAATGTCACAAATCTAACGAGAAACTTGTAATCATTCCTGATTTTAAACAAAACATTCCTTATTATTGTTAATAACTTGTGCCAATGGAAATCTTTAAATTTATTCTGTAAATTATGATCGTTTAGAATTACGATTCATGCCACAAAACTGTCATATCATTATTGCAACATTACCTTCAACAAATCTCCATTTTCATTTCTGGAACCGGAAGTTTCTTTTCCAATAGGAACTTACTAACGACAAGAAAAATTAGCAGTAACTTGATCAGATTGTACAGGACCGGCTGCTGAAGCTAATGTTAGCAAGATTTTCCGTATTTATTAATTTTGTCACATGTCTGGTCTGTTCTTCCATATAATACGGCCATGTCATAAATACCGTAAATTGTAATTATACTATGGTGACGTCATACATTCAGTATATGGTATCAGAGATAGAAACACTTACTGTCCAAACCGCCTGTCTTCATACTAGTTAGAAACAATTTTTTTAGTTTTCACTATATTCTCATAAATATGAGTTGAATATGTGTGATAATCAGAATCTTACACTTGTGACTATGTCATTAGAAATTTATTTAAACTTGTTCGTGATAGTGCATGGCATGATGTTTTACATTTTTTTTTTTAATTTTTGCGAGCCTTGGCGTATAACATAACGTTAAGTCGATAGTAAAGTAAAGTCACACTTTAGCAAAGTAGTAGGATGTTTACTTTGAGAAGAGATGCCAATATTAGAGTAGGACACTGGCAAGACATTTTGCGACTCCTTCCTATTACAATAAGCTCTCAATGAGCTTTTATTTGATAATGTGGAGAGGAAAATCAAACATTGGTAACCATTTCGTGGCGCCGTGTTCAATTATGTAATGATGTAACACCATTGCACGTATTGTGACGTCACAATCGATTTCTGATTGGCGCAGCCATTGATAAACGCTCCAGGGTATATCTCCATTAGTGATATATACACAAAAATATTTTGCTATTTCAATCGTAATAGCGGACGTAAAACCCTTTGAATAAATAAATTGCTATTTCAATGGATAACAGACCGATTAAATGCATGAGATCTCAGATGAATTGAAAACATTTAGGATAATTTTTATCTTATACATGTAAATCTAGATCTATTTCAGAAAATTAATTAGTCATAACAATCCTGCGAGAATAAAAGAAAATAACACTTTCAAAAAAAAAACAATTTCATGCTTCATAATAATTAAGCATATGGTAGCATGTCTCTCTGAAGACTTCAGAGATAAGACTCGCCGGCAAAAAGCTTCTCGATATTTCTATCCGTTATTATCCGGAACAAAATATCTACATTTTAGTAACTTCCTAAAAATTGTTAATTTGGCGGCTTCCGGTCATTCTTTCCGAGCAGCAGTTAAGGTGAGAGAGAAAAAAACATGCTCAGATGTAATATTCCGCATAATTATTTGCATGAAAATGTTAAGTAAGGGAATAAAGTGTTTATGCACAAAACTGTAAACTCTGGTTGCGATTAATTGTGCAAAATTTCACGCAAATTAAATCACCGAAGTCGGCACTTACCTCGTGCACAGCAGCCTGTAGCCTAGGCTGTTGCAATTTTACAGTATAGAGCAAATATGAGGATATTAAGCTATTTAGGCCTATACTGGCTAACCGGCTACGTGACTCGGCCCATTGCTAATTTTTTGTCTCGCCACCTACCATGACTACAGTCTGTGGTCTGTCGGCTGGAGAGGATGGGGGGCACAGGCGCTTGCCACTATCGTCACGAAGTTTGTTGTTTTCCCCAACCTGATAATAGGCAAAGTCTATACGCCAATATTGAGGTATGGCTTTGTTATTAAAAATAGCCAAAACCACTTTAAACTTAATATTCGGTCAAGTCACATTTATTTAGTTATGGCACATAGTACCAAAAATAGATGCAAATAATTCAGGCTTAATAACTACTCCTATAAGGAAACAGTTATATGAGGTATTATTCCACCTAATTACATTGGTGGATATAACGACCTCATATCCCATCAGCGTGTGTTTCTTGTAGCTGCCAGTGCCCGTATACTGGGCGCAACACAAAAAGTGTCATATACCATCTTAAACGATAATTCATGTTAATAACTGTGTATACTTTCTTGTTGATAAAGTTTTAATCCATTTATGCACAAACTGTTGATGGACACTTCTTTAATATAATAAAATCCACAATAATTCACTTGCAACCCTTCTGTGTTCAAAGGAAGGCAATTTTAATGAATGGTGCCATGCATTGACAGTCCCTCGGCCTCGTACACATAGAAAACAAAAAAAATCCCCTAAATCCCGATTTGGTACATTTCCCGAAACAGTGTTAAATATATCCCGGATTTGAGCAATCATCCCTCATAAACCCCGGAAATATCAGGCACTTTGACCCTGGATGGATTATGTAAACAGAACACCTCCACAACCTGTTATAATGACTAAAGCTGCCCTGGCCTGGGGCTTGGTGAGTGAGGAGAGTCGGTCACCTTGCGTGCCTGCCGACCAGTGTATACATTACAACTGTGCCTATGTGGCTTCATTTGAAACGGTCAGTTAATTTTGTGATTACAATTAGGATACATCACTTCAAGAACAAACACTGGTCATATCTGACAATAAGATTTACTCACATGAAATTCAATAATGCCTTTCTTAATCGTAGGCTCATAGCTGTCAGTACCAGCGTTTGTACTGCCGCCATCTTTAATTGGTCAATACTAATAATATAAAGTCGTAAACTGTCACAAAAATCCGGATTTCAATTTGGGAAAGAAAAAAATAAAAACAATTTTTAAGGAGTTTGTTTTATGTCACAATAGAACTAATAGTAAAACAATAATAATTAATAAATAACTGTGTAAGTATTATTTGAGAAAGGAAGGGAGATAATTTGATAAATACATTTAGAAATATTTCAGAACAAAATAAAAAAAAAAATCAGGAGATAATTAGTTACTTTTGTATACAGGTTGCTTATTTCAAGTGACTAAATCATTAGTAATTCACTAAATACAGTTCCTCTCTATGAAATTTCTGAAAACATGTTTTAAAAGAATTAATAATTTTTTCTATTTTATTTAATTATTATTCTTTAAAATTTACCATCGTTATCAAATTTTAATATTGAAAATGTAGCCTGAGGTAATTTACACCTGGGCAAGCTCATGAGGAACATCCCCTATAAATGCAACAAAAATGTCCCAATTTTTTTCACGCACATTCTCCCTCATTTTGGATGTGGAATGAGTGAGATCTCCCTCTTTGGAGGATTTAGAGGTTGACATGTATGCGTACAGGTTTATCAATTAACAGTAAAGTGCTTATTTAAGATAACTGATGAGCAGTTGGTTACAAAAAGGATGAAAATTGAAAGTGTCATGTAATTATGTACAATTTATTACTGTATACACATTGTAAGTTGTAAAGCATTTTCAATATTTGTTTCCTTATTTGTCATAGATGGCAGTCCCTTCTGGAAAAACACCAATCAGTTTCCTACAGGAGCTATGTACGAAGAGAGGGATCACCCCTCAATATGACTTACTGGCAAATGAAGGTGCTGTCCATGAACCAGTATTCATCATGCGGGTAACCGTTGGCGACATCATTGCCACAGGAAAAGGTAAGATGTTTAATGTTATAATTAATCAAGTTTCCTCTAGTTCAAAACTTCAGACTATAGACATTTTGATGGACAGATGTCTGTGTGCCTATACCAAATGTCGGACCGTGATAGCTCAGTAGGTTATATAATTAGAGTGCCAGGAACGTAACCTAAGGTGAAGATCCAAGGTGCATATTAATTAGAAGCTCCCTACCAATATGTCAGTTTGTTTTTCACTGGAAGCTGAACAACAGGCCGGTCTGAGCTGTAGTGATTGTGTTCTTGGGCAAGACACTTTGACTTTACCCTAAATATTGTGGATGACATGCGACGGGCCTCCTGTTGGTTGTTCAGTGAGGTATAGTGACCAACCACTACAAGGAGACTCCGTCTCAAAATGACCCGGGCTGTTGAATCGAAAGGGCAATAACCCCAGCAAACAAACAAGCACTAGATATAGATGTCTCATTATGTTGGCACCAGAGAATACTTGGACAAGTATACGTATTATGATATTACAGAGCTATCAATTATCTTTGTGTAGCATTACGAGAAAAAAATGAATACTTGAATCAAATAATGTAATTTTCTGCAATTATAGGGAGTGTACATATGTATATATAGTGAGTGTCATAGTTTCAAAACTAAAACTGAACATTGTATATCTAATACCTGCTGAGTTTTGGTGACTTTAAAAAAGTAAGTATTGCTTGAGGACATTTTTCATGGGACGTATAACTCATGTATTTGATACCTCAAAACTCTATTAGGAGGATTTCTCTTAAAATCACTAGGAGAGAGACCGATTTTAGGGAGCATTTCATCTACATGTATTAAATCATTCTAGTTCTAGACGCCGCATACTGATATTACAGAATTTCTTAAAATTGAAACCTAACAAAAACTTTCTGTTGCATGCAGGCACAAGTAAGAAGAAGGCAAAACATGCTGCAGCACAAAATGCACTTAACCAGATTCTGTGCATGCCTAACGGAGTAGAAATAAAAGAAGGATCGGCGCCTGAGGCTACCCAGTAAGTAGTCGATTATCATTAGAATTCTCACAGTACAATGTATGTACATTGTGATCCAGTTGCAGTACGTATATACTGTATAACATGAAATATTTTGTGGTAGCTTAATTTGGAACCACGAATATGTATGTTTTATTGCTATATTAATGTTGCATGGGCTTACCATGAAATTTTGTACCCACAAAATAATTTAATTAAGCATTGATGTCATTTTTTTTTTAGTTTCATCGGGGTATGAAACAAATTTTGTTTGCAAACTGTATGAATCCGCATAGCGGATTCTTACAGAAGTTTGCAAGCAAAATTTGTTTCATACCCCGATGAAACTAAAAAAAAAATGACATCAACGCTTATAATTAATTTTTGAAAATGATTTTCTAATTTAAAACATGTTTTATGTACAATTTTACTGGTTTTAAATGGGATTCTTTTTCTCAAATCAATACGCAACGTCAATTGTCATATTGTGGCGTCACATTTTTCGCGCCATTCTCGGAATTTCTTTCATAGAAGAATGAAAAGAATTTTTCGACTAATCACATTTGAGTATTTACCATGAAAACAAAGAAAAATTAATTATAAGAACATACACACAAAAATTTCATTTTATGCAGTATATTGGTTTCACGATACCTGTTATGGTATGCTGAAATGAAGGTATTTTTCAAGTGAATGATTTTAACCTGTTTTCAAGGTTACAAAGTGGTCAAGTTTGTTAGAATATTTAAATAACTTTTGAATTATGGAGGTCACCCAGCTGGGTCTTGATATTTAGTCTGAAGAAGTACTTTTAAGTTTGTTCAAAAAAGATGTCAGCTTTCAAGGTCATGTCATGGGGCCAAGGTGTACATCTGTCAAAATAGGAAGTAGATGTATACAAAAGTTATTCAAAAGTTGTTTTCTTCATCATCCAATCATGATATCAACTGAAATCACTAGGCTATAAATTTGAATTAATTTTATCCTAAATAGATGAAAACAAAACAAAAGAAGATATATGAAAATTTCATTTTAATTATTTGTAAGTAACTATAGTTAATTATGTGTCTAGACAGAGCCAGTCAGACAGCGAGGAGCTTGGAGCTGGTAACCCTGTCGGAGAGCTTCAGGAGTTCACACAGAAAAGACTTATCAAACCTCCCGTGTATGAGTTCACCACCGAACAGGGCCCTCCTCATGCACGAGAGTTTGTCTGTGTGGTCAAGCTCGGCAAATTCACAGAGAAATGTAAGCAACTACATACAGTAAGGTAGAATTTAGTTTGAGAGAGGAAACTGCTTTTTGAGCTAAACAAAAATATCAGATTTTCATTTCTGTATCTGGAATGTAATTGTCATCAGAATTCAATTTGGGATTTAGTAAATTTTTCAGGTCTGAAAATATTTTTTTTATCAATTTGTACCACGTGAATGTATAAAAAGGAAAATTGGCCATTGGATGATGCATTAGACATTGCTCTGTCCTTTCACCAAGTCCACCAGGGAGTTATAGTCTGAGGTCCCCTGCCTGACTTGCTTCATGGGATTTCTTTGAGTATTTTGATTGCCCCACAGTAATATGGAGGGTTAAAAGGGACATAATTATATGTTTAACTTTTCTTGTTTGTTTAACCATTTAACTTATTGTTTTGATTATTGTTCCTTTATCTTTTATTTTTTCATTTCTTTATTTTTACATCGTGATAAGTGTTGATATTAAATTTCTTTTATTCAGCGGTAGATAGTTTGTGTTTCTTTAATTCATATTCCTATTGCTGCAGACTGATGCTATAAACTAAGTAAAATTGTGTTTAACAATTTTAGATATTAGTCGGCTATTTCTATTTTGTGACCAAAAACTTTGATTTAATATGTCATTTTTTCAGTTTCTGCTTGATAGTTTTATGGTTTTCAAATTTAGTGGTTTAATATCGCATTTTCTTCTTTTCTTATTTGGTTATTTAAGTATATTTTGTTTCACAACAACAATGTAAGTGTTTCAGAATTATGTCCCAAAAAACCCTTGATGCATTTTTTCCAACTATTCTAACACCAGGGGGCAGTAAAATCTAAACATAAATATATAATCACGGGGCGCTCCCCAACAACCACCGACTGGTAACTTCATATTATGATTTTATCAAAACGGTTACATCCTAGGCATTGTGCTTATTAGAAATGTAATTATTAGTATTGAGACACCGTTTGTGTACCCATAAAATGTTTCTTTTTGACGATTTTTCCGTGTCGTTTTACGACATCGCTCAACTTTTGTGACGGAAGTGGGTCAATCAGCTAGACCAACGTTCATCTTTTCGACAACAAATCTAATCTCTTATGGAGTCGTAGGTTTCCAGTAGGTTTCCTAGTTCTAGTGTAAATGTTACGTGTTCATTCACGTTTTAGAGACAGGCGACGTTTAAATATGTAATATTTTTAAAATGTCTTTATTGTTTGTTTGTTTAATGAAATTGCTGTGTCGTTAGTTTATGCTTTGATGTCTTGATCAGCTGATATTTATGTTGTGGAGCAACGACATTTCGAGAATCATATCTCGTACACATTAGCTAAAATTATGTTGATTGTTATATCACATAAGTTAATTAACTAATTTAGGGTGTGGAACCATGTTGTAGTTTTGTCTTTTGAATTTGTAATCAGTTTCAACTTATCACAAAAGGTATAATAGAAAACTACTTGTCAAAATTAAAGAATTGCTAATATTTCGTTATCACTATTTTACAAAATAGTTTTTCTCCCAAAATTTCATCTGCACATAGGTAGCAAGTGGTAAATTTTGAAATATCTTTGCTTTAAATATCATTCCGACATATTTCAACCTTTCGCTTACATATACCAAAGAAAACAATGTGCAAGACACCAATTCTGACAAATTTATACTTAAGTTTTTGGAACTATTATGTATTTACTGTGTTGCACTATGTTAAATTCAATGTTGGGGAACAAAGTAGTTTTTAGCCCACCATCATCAGATGGTGGGCTATTCAAATCGCCCTGCGTCCGTGGTCCGTCGTCCGTCCGTCCCTCTGTCCGTCCGTCCGTCCGTCCCTCCATCCGTCCGTCCGTAAACAATTCTTGTTATCGCTAATCCTCAGGAAGTACAGTAGGGATCTTCCTCAAATTTCATATGTAGGTTCCCCTTGGTGCCTAGTTATGTATATTGCATTTTGAGACCAATCGGAAAACAACATGGCCGACAGGCAGCCATCTTGGATTTTGACAATTGAAGTTTGTTATCGCTATTTCTCAGAAAGTTCTGAAGGGATCTTTCTGAAATTTCATATGTAGGTTCCCCATGGTCCCTAGTTATGCATATTGCATTTTGGGACCAGTCGGAAAACAATATGGCCGACAGGCAGCCATCTTGGATTTTGACAATTGAAGTTTGTTATCGCTATTTCTCAGAATATACTGAAGGGATCTTTCTGAAATTTCATATGTAGGTTCCCCTTGGTGCCTAGTTATGCATATTGCATTTTGAGACCAATCGGAAAACAACATGGCCGACAGGCAGCCATCTTGGATTTTGACAATTGAAGTTTGTTATCGCTATTTCTCAGAAAGTACTGAAGGGATCTTTCTGAAATTTCATATGTAGGTTCCCCATGGTCCCTAGTTATGCATATTGCATTTTGGGACCAGTCGGAAAACAATATGGCCGACAGGCAGCCATCTTGGATTTTGACAATTGAAGTTTGTTATCGCTATTTCTCAGAATATACTGAAGGGATCGTTCTGAAATTTCATATGTAGGTTCCCCTTGGTGCTTAGTTATGCATATTGCATTTTGAGACCAATCGGAAAACAACATGGCCGACAGGCAGCCATCTTGGAATTTGACAATTGAAGTTTGTTATCACTATTTCTCAGAAATTAAAAAAGGGATCTTTCTGAAATTTCATATGTAGGTTCCCCTTGGTGCCTAGTTATGCATATTGCATTTTGAGACCAATCGGAAAACAACATGGCCGACAGGCAGCCATCTTGGATTTGACAATTGAAGTTTGTTATCGCTATTTCTCAGAAAGTACTGAAGGGATCTTTCTGAAATTTCATATGTAGGTTCCCCATGGTCCCTAGTTATGCATATTGCATTTTGGGACCAGTCAGAAAACAACATGGCCGACAGGCAGCCATCTTGCATTTTGACAATTGAAGTTTGTTATCGCTATTTCTCAGAATGTACTGAAGGGATCTTTCTGAAATTTCATATGTAGGTTCCCCTTGGTGCCTAGTTATGCATATTGCATTTTGGGACCAATCGAAAAACAACATGGCCGACAGGCAGCCATCTTGGATTTTGACAATTGAAGTTTGTTATCACTATTTCTCAGAAATTAAAAAAGGGATCTTTCTGAAATTTCACATGTAGGTTCCCCTCGGTGCATTGTTATGAATATTGCATTTTGAGACCAATCGGAAAACAACATGGCCGACAGGCAGCCATCATGAATTTTGACAATTGAAGTTTGTTATCACTATTTCTCACAGAGTAAAGAAGGGATCTTTCTGAAATTTCATATGTAGGTTCCCCTCGGTGCCTAGTTATGCATATTGCAATTTGAGACCAATTGGAAAACAACATGGCCGACAGGCAGCCATCTTGGATTTTGACAATTGAAGTTTGTTATCACTATTTCTCAGAAAGTGCTGAAGGGATCTTCCTCAAATTTCATATGAAGGTTCCCCTCGGTTCCTAGTTATGCATATTTCAATTTTAGACCAATCGGAAAACAACATGGCCGACAGGCAGCCATATTGGATTTTGACAATTGAAGTTTGTTATCACTATTTCTCGGAAAGTACTGAAGGGATCTTTCTGAAATTTCATATGTAGGTTCCCATGGGTGCTTTGTTATGCTTATTGCATTTTGAGACAAATCGGAAAACAACATGGCCTACAGGCAGCCATCTTGGATTTTGACAATTGAAACCTGTTATCGCATATTTCTAAGAAAGTGCTGAAGGGATCTTTCTCCAATTTCATATGTAGATTCCCTTCAGTGCCTAGTTATGCCTATTGCATTTTGAGACCAATCGGAAAACAACATGGCCGACAGGCAGCCATCTTGGATTTTGACAATTGAAGTTTGTTATCGCTATTTTTCAGACGAGAGACAGCCATTATCGCTAAACATTAGATTATATATATAGGTTCCCCTTGTTTGAAAAGTACTAGAGGGCTGTTTCTGAATTTACACAGATTAGTAAGACTTAGAGGAAGGGAAAAGTAGAGAAAAGATCAATCTGACATGGAACCTATAAAGATCATTCAATGGTGGGCGCCAAGATCCCTCTGGGATCTCTTGTTTTTTATCTTTTGAATTTAAACTTTACTTCTATAAAGGTATTATAGAAAATTATTTGACAAATTCAAACAATGACCAGGATTTAATGATAACCATTCTACAAGATAGTCTTCTTCATAATGTCATCTCCACACAGGTGAAATACAGTAACACTACAGTAGGACTAGTGTACATGTAAATAGTTTATATGTTTCTTTTTTTTAGGCCAACACCACCATATGCAAACATTTACATTAGGAAGGGTGTTACAAATTGTTGGCCAAAGACTGCAGTTAATTTCCCTCTATATTCTACTGAAAAAACAAATTCAGGATTTTGAAACTTTACATAAAATCTGGTTTTAATTTCATATTGTAGAACTATTTTCTCAATATCAAACTATTTTGATATTGGGATAACACCATTTTCTTTTATTTTCACATCTTTTACAATTGCAACTGTAACAAATAAAAATTAAAAAGTTTTAAACAGGTACTGAAATTGCAGGCCTTAGACCACAAGTAATTATCCTCTATGTTCTACTTAAAAAAAAAATTCATTAAAATGTTTTTGAGACTGCATAAAATATGGTTTTCATTTCATTTTGTAGAAGTACTCTCTCAATTTCAAGCCATTTAGAAATTAAAAAACAAATTTTCCACAATTTTCACTTCTTTGGTACTATTGCCACTGTAAGATAGTTAATTATTTATTATTGAGGGGCCGCGGTGGCTGAGTGGTTAAGGTGTCATGACACTTAATATCACTAGCTATCCACCTCTGGGTTGCTAGTTCGAAACCTACGTTGGAAGTTAACTGGCCATGGTACTGACCGTAGGCCGGTAGTGTTTCTCCTGGTACTCCGGCTTTCCTCCACCTCTAAACCTGACACGTCCTTAAATGAACTTAGCAGTTAATAGGACGTTAAACCAAATACACCAAGTATATTAGTATTATATATATAGAAGAAGTATAGTTTGAACAGTTATCCTGCAGAAGAAAATGGAAGCTGACAATCAGTCCGGTATGTGCTGTCATGGTTATGTCTTTGGACAAGACCACTTTACCCTTTTTGTTCTGGATGGCATACAATGGGCCTCTTGTATGTTGTTCAGTCAGGTAGTCACCAACTACTACAAGGAGACCCAGCCTCAGACTTAAAGATGCTACTTATTTTTTAGAATCTTGGCAAACTGGTCTACACTGCTACCTTACAAGAAGTTTAAATCATTTATTTGAAAAGAAAATATTATTTATTTTGCTTGGTAAGCTCCATTTCCTGGATGGCTTGTGGACAGAAGGTCTCCTGCATGTTGTTCAGAGGTAGTCACTAACTACTACAAGGAGACCCTGCCTCAAACTGACTCAGCTGGCTATTCAAAGGGTGATAAACAAAGCTAACAAATAACAAAGCAAATATATATAAGAGTAAGAGATAATTTGCCACTTAATTTTCAGAAACTCCAGGGCAAACTGGTGTACACTGCTACCTGATAAAAGGTTGAAAAAGTTATTTAAAAATAAAAATATGATTTATTATGCATTATTAAGCTTCCTTTACATGAATTATTGGTCAAATTCACATAAATAATTTAAAACTTGCTAATTACTTAATTTTCATCTGTGATAGAAAAAGGGAGATAACTCGCTCACCTGTTCTTGATATTAAATTACATGAGTAATAAGATATTTCCCTAAAGTTATATTCATGATCGATCAATTATCGATATGTGATGATGATTGATAATGAACTTATTAGTGATTCCCAACACTACTGAAGAAGTTTTCGAATAAAAAAAATAAACAATCTCACAATTTGCTTGACACGGACCACTGACAAAGACGCTTGATACTGACTTTGAACTATGGGGAAAGTCCCGAAATGATTATTAATATATTGAATCAATTTTCGGCAATATCATCGGTTGATATCCGAAGTCTTGGAACTGGATGTAGGGGCGCTGTATGATCAATCTAATTTATATCTAAATGGTCATTATCACTACACGTTGCTCATAACATAGTGAGAATGACCATCTAGATTTTAATTTGATTGCTGTATGAACTACGAAAACCAGTCTAGTACTTCGAGCTCTTGGCCTACTGCCTGTGCCATTCAACCGGAGCAGACACGAAAAAACGGGCTCGGTGTCGTAAACACTTTTTTTAACAAGGATTTTATCATCTGAGGATATAATATTGATATTATTTCGAATATTAAGGATTAAAAGCAGTGAGTGTATAATTTAGGGCCAAAGCTTAATCCAAACAATGATGAAGTGTTTCAGTCGGGCATTGGTAGGAATTTGAGAGTCACTGTTGCCATGGCTGCTGTAGGGAGTAATCCTTAGGCCTACTTCCGAAGCGATTGATTTGAGCACCCTCTGGCGATAGAATGAAGATGAAAAATGCGTAAGGGTTTTTTGGGACACAATTCTAACTTTCTATTTCTTACTTTTTCCCCTTTCTTTCTCTCTTCATTTTTAGTTTTCATCTTTCATGTAACATGGTTTAGCAATAATAGTTATTTTACAAGTTGTAAAATTGGAGAACAATACAGTTTTATTTCAAACTTTAAAGTTTAAATATAAAATCTAAACAACAGTAAAAAAAAGAAAAGAAAAAAAGACAAAATGCAAAATTGAAGATAAAATGTTAAAATAAAGAGTTTTGAATTAAAAAAAAGTAATAACGTAAAATGAAGCATTAAAATTGGGAGAAATAAAGCAGTAATGACAAATAATGAGAAGTTGCAATTAGAAAAGTAAAAAAAAAGTAAGAAAAAAGAATGAAAATATTATGTTTGACTTATGTCCCTTTTAACCCTCCATACAGTAAAACCCCTGCATGCTTCCATCTGGACCAAAAAGGATATTTTAATATTGAGATGAGTTATTCTGTGATTTTTCAATGATGAAAAATACGTAAAGTTGAATTTGATTTAAGAAGATAATAAGTTATGTTGGATCATATTATTTTACACAGCTACTGGGCGGTCCAAGAAATCCGCCAAGCGGGCAGCAGCTGCCACCATGCTGATGCACATCAAGAACCTGATGCAGGATGGAGAGAAGACTGCTAACATCGAGGAGTCTGATGACGATGATGAGATGCCACTGGTAAGATGGGTATAATGTGATTCAAGGGTGATGTGGACCTTTGCCCAAGTTTCATGACTTAATTTTCAAAGAATATTCACTAATTTAAAAGCAAATATTCAAGAAAATTTCGGGAAATATTTTGATAAATTCTGTTTTTAGGGGACCCATCAATGGCCTCCTCAACAAATCTCTCTAGTTTTAGAGGAGGAAAATTGTCATCTAAAGAAATTTCCTTTAAATTCAGCCAATCTTTTCATTGGAACATTATTGAACAAAGGGTAAATTGCTTTGCCTGTTAATGATATCAGGTATTTATCTTGATTGTTTATACCTATTATAGGTCGGGTTAGCAGGGCGCGGCGCCCTGCCCCTAATTCAAAGTTAGAAATGCGCCCCGCCCCGTTTCCTGTAGTACTGCCCTTTTTCTAAGTGTCATTGATGCTCATTTTGCCTCGTATACTCTAGATCCGATTTGCTGAAGCCATGCAATATACAGTCAGTCAGTCAGTCAGTCACTAATTGGCCACCTGTAACACCAGTCCCCTTACATGTAGACCTTTATCCACGGTACTGATGGACGCTGCCCTAGGCAGAGATCGGTCAGCTGGGGATCGAGCTGGTGTTTTAATAGATTCATTTAACCATGACGAGTCGATAGGATCGATTGGTAATCCAATTAAATCATAATCACGAAGGCTTTTTGAAGATGGACAAAGTAATGATAATGGATGGAAATGTTGTTTTACTTATGTAAACAACTTTTGACAAGACCGAAAAGAGCCGCACGTTTGTCGTAAAGTTATCCCATAAGCACGTGTGCAATTGGCAATCGATCTACAGTATATATCTTTGAAATTTTCTTCACATGACAACACGAAATCCTTCTGGTGTAAACCAAGCAACTTTTAAGTAAATGATCATGAGATCACTTTCCAGTGATTTTCCAGTGATCAAAATTAGCTTTCGGTTGATTTTATTTGATGAAGTTTGGCGGGACGCCGGAAATGGTTCGTTGTAAATGCAGATGTCGCAAATTCCTTGTTGGATTGACGGATTTCTATACAAAATGTTTATTTTTCATAAATAAATAAAGGACACATAAAAATATCTGCTCATGTGAATAATGGTTTAGTTTAGTTTATATTGTGTTATTTTCGTATCTGAAATGCCGACTCTGCATTAACTGCGGGTCATGTGATAGCCAAGTGATTACATTTCTACAACACGCGGGGACCGTTTGTTTACGAGAGCAACAGAACAAATGTTTGATCAGAAACTTGCGAATCATGATCGGCCCTAATTCGTTTACCATTTCTTATAATTAATTCAAGAAAATGTTTACTTGCTATAATTTCCTGATTTTAGTTTACCGTTATTTCTAAAGAGTCTAAAGTGAAAGTAGAAATTTACCGCCGCTTACAAGATACATCGTTGTTATTTGGACGAAGTTTATTCAGATATTAAATAATATAATTTCTTTTACTTAATCATTTTTTTCTCGTATATGCTTGATAACCTTTTCTCTTTTGCTCTATAATATCTTCACTTACAACTAGTCGTCTTACAATCACAACGGACAGACTAACTTCTGGTTGAAAATATCGCTCTGTTGACTATAATCTGATAGTAACTTTTTGATTGGTCGTAATTATCGTATATGGATTCTCTCAATACACCCTTAAATTGAAATAATGCTAATATCATTTTATTTTTGAATTATTCTAGGTCATAACTTTTACCATCAAAATTTAAAACAATATTTGAAGAATATAGAGAAGAAAGAAGACATTTTTACACACAAACGAAATAATAAAAAAAAATCAACAGATTTCTATTTGTCTCTTATGAATCAGGTCATATGTAATGCATGGATGTACTTAAATTGTCCTGTAAAATAAGGTATGAGATAGATAGGCCCGGAAAAAATGTCGCGCACAAAAATGCCCTGGAACACCGCCTAACCAGATCAATAATCGATTGTAACATTTAAGTATTCCCAGTTTATTTTATATTGACATATAAAGCACAAAATATAGAGTTGAATGTAACTTTTTCTCATTTCTTCAGTCTTCATCTGAGCTGAGAGCATCATACACTGCCCTGAAGGAAGGAAAAAAGAAGATCCCAGTGCCAAATCCTCAGCAGAGCAAAGAGATCCAAAAGTTTTACGAGAAAATCCTAAAATCGGATAATAAAGCAATGCAGAAACTGAAGAAGCAGCCGTTGAATGCTCCATCAACCAACTACTGCCAGATGTTACAGGAGATCGCCGAGGTTCAACGCTTCGAAGTCAGTTACATGGACATACCTGAATTGAGTGCTTCAGGTAATTTTGTAAACAAATCTTTGACATAATTAAAGGTCTCCTGAAATAAAGGAGTCTTAAATATTATAAGCCATGTATTGCTTGCAGAGAAAATTATCCTAAAATATTATGATCAATTGTCCAGATGGCATGTCTGGTGATATCATGCCAGTGTTTGCTTCATACATATCTCAATTCCTCTCTATTCTATTGTGCCTCCACCATTTGGGACATGTCCCGTACCCGTCCCAATGCAATGTAACTAGCTAATCTCAGGAACTGCTGTGATCCCCATTAAACTGTTTCAGGGTGTCAAGTGGCAGCGGGGGCATTTATGGCTTATTAAACATTTTCTAGTTTTAGTAATCTTTTTCATCTTAATGTCTTTCTGCCCTGTTATCTTTATTAGTAGAAACAAAATTGAGAGAAAAATATATAAAGAGTAACTAGCTGTGATGTGTTAAGATTTTACCACTGGGTAATTACCAGGACTAGGTGTACAGATTTCTCCATCTTTAGGATATTACCACTCTGGGTAATTACCAGGACTAGGTGTACAGATTTCTCCATCTTTAGGATTTTACCACTGTGGGTAATTACCAGGTCTAGGTGTACAGATTTCTCCATCTTTAGGATTTTACCACTGTGGGTAATTACCAGGACTAGGTGTACAGATTTCTCCATCTTTAGGATTTTACCACTGTGGGTAATTACCAGGACTAGGTGTACAGATTTCTCCATCTTTAGGATTTTACCACTGTGGGTAGTTACCAGGACTAGGTGTACAGATTTCTCCATCTTTAGGATTTTACCACTGTGGGTAATTACCAGGTCTAGGTGTACAGATTTCTCCATCTTTACGATTTTACCACTGTGGGTAATTACCAGGACTAGGTATACAGATTTCTACATCTTTACCATATTTATCCAGTAATAAACTCATGTCTGATTGTAAGTCTAGAGCCACTGATATATCAATTGCTGTTCAGTAAAATTGTTTTGTTGTCCTTCAATATATATGTCCACTTGGAGTTAAACTTTATGTACAATATTGCCCTTGAGATTATTGAAGGATATGATAAAAGTGTAAATAATGAAACTCCCTAACTGTACTTAAATTATACCCCCATACCCCCACCCCCATCCGTGTAAATTAATAAAACTCCATAAATTTAATTAAATTATACCCCCATACCCCCACCCCATCCCCAGCCGTGTAAATTAATAAAACTCCATAAATTTAATTAAATCATACCCCCATCCCCCACCCCCACTCCCCTTTGTGGAGGGATGGACTATACATATAGTACAGATATGTACTAGTTATTATTTTGTCTGTGTGTGCATTAGTGCATGATGCATGTGTGCTGATGTGTGTGTCAAGTATGTATACATTATATCTCATGAATGTCTGGACTGATTTATTGATGAGAGGGTTGGGATATATAAATATGTAAGCCATTGCTCACTTTGCTTTTAATAGACAAGTGTAACCGTTTGTGACATGTTTTCCAGCCCAGCACCAGTGCCTGGTCCACCTTACCACTCTGCCAGTTGCTGTCTGTTATGGAACAGGGAACACTGTCGACGAGGCCCACGCTCAGGCAGCCCACAATGCACTGCAATATCTCAAGATTATGACGAAATCTTAACAAAATTCCCCAGGACGTCTCATAGCCTCACTTTGAACAAATAGTTGCTATGGCATTTAAACTGCCATAATTAGGACTTGTATTAAATTGTATGTGTTTATTTATCTGCACTAGCCAAAGGTGATCAATGCATTTATGTTCACAGAGATGTTGAGAATATAGTGTTCACTGTTTTCCTTTGATCGTTATATCATTAATGTCATTATAATTTAGCTTTGTTGTTCAGGAAACGACTTATATAAATTCATGAAGCTAACTGATGATGTCTGAATCTCTTCATGCCTCACTTGAAAATTTAAAAGCAATATGTTTTCTATGAGGTTTCTGTTTGAAAGCAAATCTATGTATGTTTTTCTTTAGATAAATATTTGACAGTTTTAGATTAAATTCTCAATGTCCTATATACATATCAGAAGTAAACAGGGAAGTTTTGATTGTTTTTCTTTTGAGATTTCCTAAAGTGTGAACATTTAAACCAGGAAAACATAAAAGTCATAACATTCATGTATTTCTGGTGAATATTTGTATTTTGACAGTAGATAAATACTAGTTTTATACACTGTAATTCGCCATAGGAATCATAGTACATGTTACACAGTATTTATATAACCTCAAGAGCCGGCCTCTTAAACTACAATATAGCATAGGCATTTTCACAGAGTGAGCCACTTAATGTTCGGGTTTCAAATTGAGATTTTTTTTATACACATTGGTAATTATTTCAATTTGTACATACATGGTGTAATTTTAGTCACATTTTACTGTTTGGGTGACAAAGATCTTATTGGCCATACCTCAGGAGAAATACCAAAAAAATCCACACACAAATGTGGCATACAGTCAAACCATTCATCTGTATCAAATGGTTTTAAACAGTATGCATTACATTGTTAATGGAAAGATGGTAAAATAAATGAATTTATTGTAGGATGTCATCATAATACTGAACTTAATATAATTATCAGGAAGGAAAATCCAAGCAAAGGGCCAAAACATCAGGGGAGAAAACTCTGTTTGGATTCCCATGCAATAGTTATAATATACTGTTTTATTCCATATTTCTTATCCATGTGTACACTCTAAAGGAGACATCATAGATAAAATATGAAACAAAATATTGACAATAGAAACATTTGAATTATGACATTTTGATTATTTGAACAAATGAAATGTATGTATAGTGATACATATTTTGTTATATAAATTAAAAGAATATATATATCCATGATGAAATTTAGTATGGAAAATAACGAAACAAAATATTTTAAATATTTTAAAATAAAATCTATTGGTATGTTAAACAATAGAAGAGACATCAATTTTTATATTTTTTGTATGGATTTTATTTAGATATTTCATCAACATTTGTGAATTTCATGATTGAACTCATTTTGTGGTCTATTCTTTTTTTTCATCAATACCTTTGGTATTTCTTTGGCTGTTTCTTCATTCCGATGAAACAGAAACACACTCGGGTCAGTATATGTTAAGTATTTAGTGTTGTTATTTGATATTCAATATCGGCAGTAGGAGCCGCTGCAAATTTGACAACAGTGAGGTTATGTAATATCCTGGGAAGGATAGCTTTTTATTTTATTTTTTTATATACAGCTGTTTTTTTTACCTTTATTTCTCCATTTATAGTTAGGTATACATGTTTTATCAGTGTCTGTGGAACTGTGTACCACAGATAAAATCTGAGTTTGGTACAATGTTGTTTACATTGTATACAGTGTAAATGTACAAGCATTCATAAAAATAAAAAAAAAGTACAACGTACATATCAGTTTTGAGTCATTTATTAGCTCACCTGGTCCAAAGCAGGACCAAGGTGAGCTTATGCCATACCGTAGCGTCCTCCATCCATCCGTCCTTCAACAATTGACTTCTTCAAAACCACAGATCAGAATTTGACCAAATTTGGTCAGAAGCATCCCTATGGGGTGGGGACTCAAAATTGTACAAATGGTGGGGCTGACCCCCCAGGGATCTGAGGGGTGGGGCCAAAAGGGGTCATTTTAACTCTTTTAATATAAACGACTTCTTCTCTGAAACCAAGCAAAGATATTGCTCCTATTTGCTTGGCAGCATCACTATGGGGTGATGATTCGAAATTGTACAATGGTGGGGCTGACCCCCCAGGGGCCTGAGGGGTGGGGCAAAAAGGGTTCAATATAGCTATATTGATATAAACGACTTCTCTGAAACCAAGCAATAGATATTGCTCATATTTGCCTTGTAGCATCACTGGGGTGGGGATATAAAATTGTACAAATGCTAGGGCTGACCCCCCCACCCCCCACCCCCACCCACCATGCTAGGGCTGACCCACCCACCCACCCCCAGAATTGATATAAGCAACTTTTTCTCTGAAACTAAGCAATGGATATCTCTAATATCTGACTGGTAGCATTCCCTTGAGTTAAGGATTCAAAATTGTATCATCCCTATGGGGTTGCGCCAAAAGACAATTTCATTTTATGGATTAATGCATTTTTTTGCAAAAAAAACCCAGGTACCCATATACAATGCCTAAAATGATATATTGACATAGCAATACCAGTGTTGTTTCATATCTCATGAAATCTGGGTGAGCAATACAGGCGCTCTGGCCTCTTGTTTTCTTAGGTCACCTGAAACAAAATTTCAAGTGACCTTTTTTAATCGCCTTCTGTCCTCGTCTTCAATCATGTGTTGTACACCGTAAACAATTTACATTTTCAACTTCTCAGAATCTCCTGAACCAATGAAGGAAGGGTTTAAAAAGTGACTTAAAAAGCAAATATGATACAAAGTTTCATGGTTTAAATCCTGATATCATTTTCTTAGGCAATATGAAGTCAGACATGTTTGATATTTGCTGATATGTCTAAAAATTCATCCAAATCCATTCAGGCGTGCAGGACTAGTAGGGATTTAAAGGGTTAATTCTGTTTCTCATTTTGGGCCTTGCCCCTCCAGCCCCAGGGGAGTTCTCTTTCACCAATAATGTTCCACACCAAATTTCATCAAAATCCATTGAGGCGTTCAGGACTACTAGGGATTTAAACGATTTAACCCAACTTCCCCTATTTACCCAGCTCCTCTGGCCTAGGGGAGCCACACCCTCTGGTTATACATGTACAACATTTGTTATCCTTTGCCAAATAATGTTTCAAACCAAATTTCATCCAAATCCATTCATGAATTCAGGACTAGTAGGGATTTAAAGGATTTATCTCTGTTTCCCCTATTTTGCCCCATTCCTCCGGCCCCAAGGAAACCACACCATACGTTTATATCTTTGATCTCATTTGCCCCATAATGCTCCAGACTAAATTACATCAAAATCCATTCAGGCGTTAAGGACTAATAGGGATTTAAAGGAAAAGTTGATGGACGACGGTCACTGCACCATGGCATAAGCTCACCGGCCCTTTCTGGTCAGGTGAGCCAAAACACTAACAACCTTCCCATCAATCAAGGGTCCGCGATATCTCCGTCAGTTAAAGCCCCGGCCACCTCGGGTGAAGATCCGACGCTTCCTATCCACGTTTCGGTACTGACCTGTCTATGCTGTTGTGGTTATATATGTTCTTGGGTAAGATATACTTCACCCTTATTGCTTTGGATGGTATGCGACGAGTCAAAGCCTTTCTCAACTCGCTGGAGAGCATACAACCACAACTGCCATTTGGTGCTGACGCTTCTATCACATACTCATTTACAGCCAAGCCGACTGGAACACAGTTGAGTAAAGTATCTTGTTCAAGGACACAACACAGTTCGACTGGGGTCGATTCCCCGATCGAATGTTCAAAGGTTTGTGATCACCTGCCCGACCACGTTGGTTTTCCCGGGGAACGACGGATTTCTCCAACAGCTAGAGCCCCTGGTGCGCTTCCATCATGGTTAACAGGCGAAGTTTACAAATTTACAACACTGTGCTCGTGCCGGGACTCGAACTAGCAAGCTTTTGGTTTCATAACCTTGTATCCTACTACTAAACCACCGTGTCTCCAACCAAATCATATCAAGCTCAACATATTTTGTGAAAAGAAATGACATTGATACAAACTCAAGGTTACATGAGTGGTCCGTGTTCTTTTCGTTGACTAGAATGCCAAGAACCCCCAAAGCAGCGAATACCAGATGAGGGATGCAGGCTCTTTGGACCTTTTGTTTAATACCGTAAAATATATACCTTTTTATTTCAAATTTGTTGAATTATGAGTGCAGTAATTAAAGTTTATATACATTTCGTTCTGTGATACATTCCGGTAGCACCAATTCAGCTAAGCGCTGATCGGTCAACATTCTGTGCTCAATATTAGATTATTATATTCAAGTTGCTTACAGCTGTTGTGATGGACTAACGGCAAAGGGTAAACGGTAGCTAAGTTCTGTGTATACATCAATACCTGAGGATCAAACTGTATTTTAAGAGAAAAAAAACACCAATGAAAAATCTTATGAATTCCTTTAATGATTTTATCAAACTGAGATACATTGCATGGTTGAATAGACATGAAAATTAACATAGAAAACTAGTTTCTAAAGATATACAAATCATGGTCGTTAGTCGTGTCTGACAGGTGGTCGCTTAATTCAGGTGGTCGCTAAGGCAGGTTTGATTATACATTATGATGTAATTGTTAACCCTACTTATAGCTACACATGAAAGCATTTGTATCCATTCATAACATAGCAGAACCAACAGACTGCGTCCAGTGACGTTTTAAAAGAGTTCCTCGTTGTTAGTTGAGATATGTTGAAAGCAATGGAGGTGGTCCACCCCCTCTGTTGTAACAGTCAGTTTTCTTGCCATTTTTACACTCCTTTGGAAGTTCAAATTCTGTATAGTTACTGAAAGATACTGAGGAGAACAGTCGGTACTCTGTAAACAAGTAGACTGGGGCATTACCGACACATCTGGAGGCCTGGGACACGTCAATCACACAACCCTCACCCTGGGCGACTGGCTTTTTATCTGGGTACGATGCATAATACCAGAAATAGATTCCTCCTCCACCGGGTGGGGGTGGCTGTTTGACCTTAGATGATGGTGGAGGTCCAGGGTTCAAGGTCATTGTATAATTGTACACTTTTCCATCGTAAAATTCACCCTTGTACATTCCGAGTTGAGGCTCTAGTTTCATCTGTTGTGTCATCCAATTTGTTTGTGGTACTTTCAAAGGAAATAGTCCAGGTGACCCATAACCTTGGCAGCAGAAGTTGTCGGCAGCGATGAACACTCGTCCGTCTGCCTGCCAGTATTCTACACAGGGCGCCTGTGGGCCAGGGCCCCCAAAGTTGGTCAGGTTACAGTATTCGTGGTTGATTCTCTGCACGGATTTAGTTGTGCTGAGATCAGCTGTGATGTTTTGGCCCCTAGGATTGTCAGCAAATGTCCGACCATTTAGACATTCCAGACCATTGGGTTTACACCAGAATGGCGTTGGCCCATAGGACACCCCAGAGTAACGCGACTCAGCCGGCCACTCGGGCCAAGCACCTGGAATGAATCAATACGTCAAGAATAGACATATACATGCAATATAATGGGTAGGTTGTATCAAAGTTTCAAAATGGAAGTATTTTTGACAAAATGTGAATCTACGAAATCTCAGGAGTCCAGCCAGACGCCATCTTCGCTAGCCAAGTTTCCGATTACATGTTCATGGAGTCCAATTACACCAAACCACTCAAGGGCCTACATAGAAATTTTCAAACTGTCATTCTAGATTCAAAGACCTGTTTTTGTTTGATATTCACAAACTTTACATATTTGCAGCAAGTTCATTACCAAAAGACGTTGCATTAATAGTAAGATAAATGCAATTGGATCAGGGTCATTTTGAATTTCCCTGTCCTTCCTTGTATAATGCAAGACAACGGTGAGGTGCAAACATTTAGATGATATTGGTACTGACGACGAAGAAACAACCATACCAATATCACCGATTACCACATACTTCAAGATATAAACAGAAGATTTTTAAACATTCATGCTAGGTCAAATACAAAAATGTTACAGGTTCATTCATATTGAGCATGAACATTGTTAGATGACTTACTTTAAAGCTGTAGCGTATCTGCCTTCGTACCAGCACAGATATTTAAAGGAAATCTGCTCAATCAGCATACATTGCTGGTATTAAAGGAAATAATATGGATAATGTCACAAACAAGCTAAACAACTTAAATCATTTTTACTTGTAAGCGATATTAAAGGTAGTAATTGTATTACTGGCCCGCCCGTGAGAGTGCTTGTTTTATATACTTACTGGAGACAGCGAGAGACAGGGCGAGTACAAGACTAGCTGAACGAATCATGGCTGTGATGTCCTCATCAACCAGATTAGAGAACTGTCCCTGGTCATAGTATCGACATAATATATATATATTATCACGTAAGAGTACATTGTCCGTTATCAAATCACACGGTGAAAAGCTGATCATGTACACAGTCCGTCTGGATTTTGACCATGCGTCTGATGAGTGCTGTAGTGAAAGTCTGATTTATCTCTATTATGTTATCCGTAATAACACACACATGGACTTGACACGAATTCTCAACCCACGGTCCATATTATTATATATATATACACACACGCATATATATAAACCTAAACCAACCGGAACCGGAAACAAATATTCTGATGGGTCAGAGAGACTACACTTGCCATTGTCGGCATATTATACTCGTATTGAACGTCTTCCTGGTCCGTGTGGAGGTCGGTCCTTCCGTGTGTCGATGGGTGTGGTCGGGACTCGTACGCCGCCGCCAGTTCCCTGTTGGATTGGTGGGTAATCTGTATAATGGCATTGTTCACTATAATAGAGGGTCCGCTGGTATTACGTCCAATAGACTGAAGACGAAGACGCATCTATCGGTGTTGTATGGTGGTCTATCCCGTGCCAGGCGAAAGTAATGTCGTACCTTTGCGACACGATGGCGACCTCAATCGTGTAGCTTACTCCTAGCCTCATCTGTGGCTTATAATGCGAACGCATCTCCTGAAATGAACCTGCTAGACATCACAAGTCTTTTGTTATGTCATGGATCGCGGGGTGATGGAAACGGTCAATATGATCGGTTGCAGAGCTGCAAGCTCCCAGGTGACCTGGGGTTTGTCTGGCTAGTTGGAGATGATGTCCTTAGGGTCTCTGTGCCGGATATGACATAATTGAGCAGATGCGGCGGCGTTAGGGATGACTTGCTTGATATGTTGGAGTGGTGGCAATTTTATCATGGCGGTTGGGAGTGTGCTGAGCAGAGGTTTTTGGCGGTTCGTCAATCGTCCACCAGAGGGAGCCTGGCGGCATTTATTGTACCGGATGTGACTCATAAAGTCATGGTGGGTTCTTTGACGAAGCTGGGATGTGACCTTAGTCCAGCGTTTCTCAATCCGTACAGAGGGCGATTTAGTGTGGTTACATGGGTAGTGTCGCCTGTGCTGCATTGTTCTCCGGGACGACAGGTACGCGTATGTCCCATTTTATACCCAGCAGCTCGTGGATGGTATCTGCCAGGGGGTTGTAGTCGCACCTATGGCTTTTTGGGATGCTAGAGGATATGATAAGAGCCTTTGGTGATGGCTTGATTTAACCATTGACTTGGAAGATTTTGATTGGGGACAGTGATAGCGAGAACTGTATTGGCCAACGTATTGGTAACTTTGTTCCACCGTTCCTATGGCGAGCGCAGTCATGTCCGAACACTCTAGATCAAACGTCTGTTCTGTCTGCGGAAGATGGATCTTTGTCTCTCATGTTGTCATGCCGTGAGGTCAGGGGTTGAGATGCCTGTTCAAACTCGGGTTCAGCTGTTCCATTTTGTATTTAAAGCGCCCACTCTAATACTTAGTATTAAAATGGGGAGGAATTTTGTTAGTGTTTGTGACGAGCTGACTTCTCTAAGCGAATGTGTTTATGTCACCTCGTCCCGAATGTGATGTTCGGCCGTGCGTGACTACAATCGCCGTAGTCTACACCTGGTCAAGCTTCTGTATGGACTATTTACGTACCTCACTAGCGTGATCGTAGGCTAGACCTGCCATTGTCGGCATATTTTACTCTGTTGTATATTTGTATACTATATTCGGTCATCCTTCACAATAATATCCTCGAACTGTCATCCTGAGCTTATAATTTCATCCAAGTTTTTTCTTCTACATGACCCAATAGGATAAACAACACAAATACAACAACTGTATTTTACAGCGACATGGGCACTGACTGATGAATCACAGCGACATACAGTGACATGGGCACTGACTGATGAATCACAGCGACATACAGTGACATGGGCACTGACTGATGAATCACAGCGACATACAGTGACATGGGCACTGACTGATGAATCACAGCGACATACAGTGACATGGGCACTGACTGATGAATCACAGCGACATACAGTGACATGGGCACTGACTGATGAATCACAGCGACAAACAGTGACATGGGCACTGACTGATGCATTACAGCGACATACAGTGACATAGGCACTGACTGATGAGTTTATCAAGAAAACACCATAAATATCCAAAACAATGACAAAAATACATATTTCGCACATCATACCAATTCCTCGCCTAGCCTATCTTCATAAAAAAATACGTGTGCTCACTATTACCTGTGTCGCCTGAATGACACGTATAAATTACACCCAAGCTCATTTGCACGTGCAAATACCGGAAGCGCCACCTATTGGCGTATTTCATACCAAAGAGAAAACCATTACATCTTAATTCCTACCGTCAACCGGTTGAAATTATATAAATACGGACAAAAGATCACTTTCCTATCTAAATAAAAATATAATAAATTTTTCTCCAGGATAAGGAAGGAGTTTCACACTTTTAATAAAGCACCTTAAGATCTCATTTCTGTAGATCATTTGACTCTACAATATCCCTGGATATAAAGAAGATTATTAAAATTTCAGCCAATTTGACCCTTTTCGGCTCAGCCCCTCGTAGTGTCATCACAACATAGTTCACAGTTTTCGGAATCTTCCATGAGCTTTGAATGGGAGTCAAAACTGTTACGGACGTAGCCCGAGTTTCCTCTGGCCCTGACACCATGCATGTCTGGTGTCAGACATGGTATTAGGGTCAGAGGAAACTCGGGCTATTACGGACGGTGCACAGACTGATCGTGATATCACAGGCGTCTGCCTCTGGTAAGTATTTATAGAAAAAACTTCTACTCCTACTAACATTCTGATTGTAGGTGTAGGGACTAATATTACTCCTACTAACATTGTAGGAGTAGGGACTAATATTACTCCTACTAACATTGTAGGAGTGGGGACTAATATTACTCCTACTAACATTGTAGGAGTGTGGACTAATATTACTCCTACTAACATTGTAGGAGTAGGGACTAATATTACTCCTACTAACATTGTAGGAGTAGGGGACTAATATTACTCCTACTAACATTGTAGGAGTAGGGGACTAATATTACTACTAACATTGTAGGAGTGGGGACTAATATTACTCCTACTAACATTGTAGGAGTAGGGGCCAATATTACTCCTACTAACATTGTAGGAGTAGGGGCTAATATTACTCCTACTAACATTGTAGGAGTGAGGACTAATATTACTCCTACTAACATTGTAGGAGTGAGGACTAATATTACTCCTACTAACATTGTAGGAGTAGGGACTAATATTACTACTAACATTGTAGGTGTAGGGACTAATATTACTCCTACTTACATTGTAGGAGTAGGGACTAATATTACTCCTACTAACATTGTAGGAGTAGGGGACTAATATTACTACTAACATTGTAGGTGTAGGGACTAATATTACTCCTACTTACATTGTAGGAGTAGGGACTAATATTACTCCTACTAACATTGTAGGAGTGGGGACTAATATTACTCCTACTAACATTGTATGAGTAGGGGCCAATATTACTACTACTAACATTGTAGGAGTAGGGGCCAATATTACTCCTACTAACATTGTAGGAGTAGGGGCTAATATTACTCCTACTAACATTGTAGGAGTGGGGACTAATATTACTCCTACTAACATTGTAGGAATGGGGGCTAATATTACTCCTACTAACATTGTATGAGTAGGGACTAATATTACTCCTACTAACATTGTAGGAGTAGGGGCCAATATTACTCCTACTAACATTGTAGGAGTGGGGCTAATATTACTCCTACTAACATTGTAGGAGTAGGGACTAATATTACTCCTACTAACATTGTAGGAGTAGGGACTAATATTACTCCTACTAACATTGTAGGAGTAGGGACTAATATTACTCCTACTAACATTGTAGGAGTAGGGACTAATATTACTCCTACTAACATTGTAGGAGTAGGGGCTAATATTACTCCTACTAACATTGTAGGAGTAGGGACTAATATTACTCCTACTAACATTGTAGGAGTAGGGGCTAATATTACTCCTACTAACATTGTAGGAGTAGGGGACTAATATTACTCCTACTAACATTGTAGGAGTAGGGACTAATATTACTCCTACTAACATTGTAGGAGTGGGGACTAATATTACTCCTACTAACATTGTAGGAGTAGGGACTAATATTACTCCTACTAACATTGTAGGAGTAGGGGACTAATATTACTCCTACTAACATTGTAGGAGTAGGGGACTAATATTACTCCTACTAACATTGTAGGTGTAGGGGCCAATATTACTCCTACTAACATTGTAGGACTGGGGACTAATATTACTCCTACTAACATTGTAGGAGTAGGGGCCAATATTACTCCTACTAACATTGTAGGAGTGGGGACTAATATTACTACTAACATTGTAGGAGTAGGGGCCAGTATTACTCCTACTAACATTGTAGGAGTAGGGGCTAATATTACTACTAACATTGTAGGAGTGGGGGCCAATATTACTCCTACTAACATTGTAGGAGTGGGGACTAATATTACTCCTACTAACATTGTATGAGTAGGGAGTAATATTACTCCTACTAACATTGTAGGAGTAGGGGCCAATATTACTCCTACTAACATTGTAGGAGTAGGGGCTAATATTACTCCTACTAACATTGTAGGAGTAGGGGCTAATATTACTCCTACTAACATTGTAGGAGTAGGGGCTAATATTACTACTAACATTGTAGGAGTAGGGGCTAATATTACTCCTACTAACATTGTAGGAGTAGGGGCTCTAATATTACTCCTACTAACATTGTATGGAGTAGGGACTAATATTACTCCTACTAACATTGTAGGAGTAGGGGACTAATATACTCCTACTAACATTGTAGGAGTAGGGGACTAATATTACTCCTACTAACATTGTAGGAGTAGGGGGACTAATATTACTCCAACTAACATTGTAGGAGTAGGGGCTAATATTACTCCTACTAACATTGTAGGAGTGGGGACTAATATTACTCCTACTAACATTGTAGGTGTAGGGACTAATATTACTCCTACTAACATTGTAGAGTGTAGGGACTAATATTACTCCTACTAACATTGTAGGAGTAGGGGCTAATATTACTCCTACTAACATTGTAGAAGTAAGGACTAATATTACTCCTACTAACATTGTAGGAGTAGGGGCTAATATTACTCCTACTAACATTGTAGGAGTAGGGGCTAATATTACTCCTACTAACATTGTAGGAGTGGGGACTAATATTACTCCTACTAACATTGTAGGAGTAGGGGCCAATATTACTCCTACTAACATTGTAGGAGTAGGGGACTAATATTACTCCTACTAACATTGTAGGAGTAGGGGCTAATATTACTCCTACTAACATTGTAGGAGTGGGGGCTAATATTACTCCTACTAACATTGTAGGAGTAGGGGCTAATATTACTCCTACTAACATTGTAGGAGTAGGGACTAATATTACTCCTACTAACATTGTAGGAGTAGGGGACTAATATTACTCCTACTAACATTGTAGCAGTTGGGGCCAATATTACTCCTACTAACATTGTAGGAGTAGGGGGCTAATATTACTCCTACTAACATTGTAGGAGTAGGGACTAATATTACTCTACTAACATTGTAGGAGTGGGGACTAATATTACTCCTACTAACATTGTAGGAGTAGGGGACTAATATTACTCCTACTAACATTGTAGGAGTAGGGGACTAATATTACTCCTACTAACATTGTAGGAGTAGGGGACTAATATTACTCCTACTAACATTGTAGGAGTGGGGACTAATATTACTCCTACTAACATTGTAGGAGTAGGGGACTAATATT
The DNA here is from genome assembly GCF_902652985.1 of Pecten maximus. NCBI lineage: Eukaryota > Metazoa > Mollusca > Bivalvia > Pectinida > Pectinidae > Pecten > Pecten maximus. The sequence goes on along the minus strand of NC_047029.1, from coordinate 33,582,437 downwards.
ACTCCTACTAACATTGTAGGAGTAGGGACTAATATTACTCCTACTAACATTGTAGGAGTGGGGACTAATATTACTCCTACTAACATTGTAGGAGTGGGGACTAATATTACTACTAACATTGTAGGAGTAGGGGCCAATATTACTACTAACATTGTAGGAGTGGGGACTAATATTACTCCTACTAACATTGTAGGAGTAGGGGCTAATATTACTACTAACATTGTAGTAGTGGGGACTAATATTACTCCTACTAACATTGTAGGAGTGGGGACTAATATTACTACTAACATTGTAGGAGTAGGGGCCAATATTACTACTTACATTGTAAGAGTGGGGACTAGTATTACTACTAACATTGTAGGAGTAGGGGCTAATATTACTCCTACTAACATTGTAGGAGTAGGGACTAATATTACTCCTACTAACATTGTAGGAGTAGGGGCTAATATTACTACTACTAACATTGTAGGAATAGGGGCTAATATTACTCCTACTAACATTGTAGGAGTGGAGACTAATATTACTCCTACTAACATTGTAGTAGTAGGGACTAATATTACTCCTACTAACATTGTAGGAGTAGGGACTAATATTACTCCTACTAACATTGTAGTAGGGACTAATATTACTACTAACATTGTAGGTGTAGGGACTAATATTACGCCTACTAACATTGTAGGAGTAGGGACTAATATTACTCCTACTAACATTGTAGTAGGGACTAATATTACTACTAACATTGTAGGTGTAGGGGCTAATATGACTCCTACTAACATTGTAGGAGTAGGGGCCAATATTACTCCTACTAACATTGTAGGAGTAGGGGCTAATATTACTCCTACTAACATTGTAGGAGTGGGGACTAATATTACTCCTACTAACATTGTAGGAGTAGGGGCCAATATTACTCCCACTAACATTGTAGAAGTAGGGACTAATATTACTCCTACTAACATTGTAGGAGTGGGGACTAATATTACTCCTACTAACATTGTAGGAGTGGGGACTAATATTACTCCTACTAACATTGTAGGAGTGGGGACTAATATTACTACTAACATTGTAGGAGTAGGGGCTAATATTACTACTAACATTGTAGGAGTAGGGGCTAATATTACTCCTACTAACATTGTAGGAGTAGGGGCCAATATTACTCCTACTAACATTGTAGGAGTAGGGGACTAATATTACTCCTACTAACATTGTAGGAGTAGGGGCTAATATTACTCCAACTAACATTGTAGGAGTAGGGGCTAATATTACTACTAACATTGTAGGAGTAGGGGCTAATATTACTCCTACTAACATTGTAGGAGTGGGGACTAATATTACTACTAACATTGTAGGAGTAGGGGCTAATATTACTACTAACATTGTAGGAGTAGGGGCTAATATTACTCCTACTAACATTGTAGGAGTAGGGCCAATATTACTCCTACTAACATTGTAGGAGTGGGGGCTAATATTACTCCAACTAACATTGTAGGAGTAGGGGCCAATATTACTCCTACTAACATTGTAGGTGTAGGGACTAATATTACTCCTACTAACATTGTAGGAGTATGGGCTAATATTACTACTAACATTGTAGGAGTAGGGGCTAATATTACTACTAACATTGTAGGAGTAGGGGCCAATATTACTCTTACTAACATTGTAGGAGTAGGGACTAATATTACTCCTACTAACATTGTAGGAGTAGGGACTAATATTACTACTACTAACATTGTAGGAGTAGGGACTAATATTACTCCTACTAACATTGTGGTAGGGACTAATATTACTACTAACATTGTAGGAGTGGGGACTAATATTACTACTAACATTGTAGGAGTAGGGGCTAATATTACTACTAACATTGTAGGAGTAGGGACTAATATTACTCCTACTAACATTGTAGTAGTGGGGACTAATATTACTCCTACTAACATCGTAGGAGTAGGGACTAATATTACTCCTACTAACATTGTATTAGGGACTAATATTACTCCTACTAACATCGTAGGAGTAGGGACTAATATTACTACTAACATTGTATTAGGGACTAATATTACTCCTACTAACATCGTAGGAGTAGGGACTAATATTACTACTAACATTGTAGTAGGGACTAATATTACTCCTACTAACATCGTAGGAGTAGGGACTAATATTACTACTAACATTGTATTAGGGACTAATATTACTACTACTAACATTGTAGGTGTAGGGGCTAATATTACTCCTACTAACATTGTAGGAGTGGGGACTAATATTACTCCTACTAACATTGTAGGAGTAGGGGACTAATATTACTCCTACTAACATTGTAGGAGTAGGGGCCAATTTTACTCCTACTAACATTGTAGGAGTAGGGACTGATATTACTACTAACATTGTAGGAGTAGGGACTAATATTACTCCTACTAACATTGTAGGAGTAGGGGCTAATATTACTCCTACTAACATTGTAGGAGTAGGGGCCAATATTGCTCCTACTAACATTGTAGGAGTAGGGACTAATATTACTCCTACTAACATTGTAGGAGTATGGGCTAATATTACTACTAACATTGTAGGAGTAGGGGCTAATATTACTACTAACATTGTAGGAGTAGGGGCCAATATTACTCTTACTAACATTGTAGGAGTAGGGACTAATATTACTCCTACTAACATTGTAGGAGTAGGGGCTAATATTACTACTAACATTGTAGGAGTAGGGGCTAATATTACTCCTACTAACATTGTAGGAGTGGGGACTAATATTACTACTAACATTGTAGGAGTAGGGGCTAATATTACTACTAACATTGTAGGAGTAGGGGCTAATATTACTCCTACTAACATTGTAGGAGTAGGGGCCAATATTACTCCTACTAACATTGTAGGAGTGGGGGCTAATATTACTCCAACTAACATTGTAGGAGTAGGGGCCAATATTACTCCTACTAACATTGTAGGTGTAGGGACTAATATTACTCCTACTAACATTGTAGGAGTATGGGCTAATATTACTACTAACATTGTAGGAGTAGGGGCTAATATTACTACTAACATTGTAGGAGTAGGGGCCAATATTACTCTTACTAACATTGTAGGAGTAGGGACTAATATTACTCCTACTAACATTGTAGGAGTAGGGACTAATATTACTACTACTAACATTGTAGGAGTAGGGACTAATATTACTCCTACTAACATTGTGGTAGGGACTAATATTACTACTAACATTGTAGGAGTGGGGACTAATATTACTACTAACATTGTAGGAGTAGGGGCTAATATTACTACTAACATTGTAGGAGTAGGGACTAATATTACTCCTACTAACATTGTAGTAGTGGGGACTAATATTACTCCTACTAACATCGTAGGAGTAGGGACTAATATTACTCCTACTAACATTGTATTAGGGACTAATATTACTCCTACTAACATCGTAGGAGTAGGGACTAATATTACTACTAACATTGTATTAGGGACTAATATTACTCCTACTAACATCGTAGGAGTAGGGACTAATATTACTACTAACATTGTAGTAGGGACTAATATTACTCCTACTAACATCGTAGGAGTAGGGACTAATATTACTACTAACATTGTATTAGGGACTAATATTACTACTACTAACATTGTAGGTGTAGGGGCTAATATTACTCCTACTAACATTGTAGGAGTGGGGACTAATATTACTCCTACTAACATTGTAGGAGTAGGGGACTAATATTACTCCTACTAACATTGTAGGAGTAGGGGCCAATTTTACTCCTACTAACATTGTAGGAGTAGGGACTGATATTACTACTAACATTGTAGGAGTAGGGACTAATATTACTCCTACTAACATTGTAGGAGTAGGGGCTAATATTACTCCTACTAACATTGTAGGAGTAGGGGCCAATATTGCTCCTACTAACATTGTAGGAGTAGGGACTAATATTACTCTTACTAACATTGTAGGAGTAGGGACTAATATTACTCCTACTAACATTGTAGGTGTTGGGACTAATATTACTACTAACATTGTAGGAGTAGGGGCTAATATTACTCCTACTAACATTGTAGGAGTAGGGGCCAATATTACTCCTACTAACATTGTAGGAGTAGGGGCCAGTATTACTCCTACTAACATTGTAGGAGTAGGGGCTAATATTACTACTAACATTGTAGGAGTGGGGGCCAATATTACTCCTACTAACATTGTAGGAGTGGGGACTAATATTACTCCTACTAACATTGTATGAGTAGGGACTAATATTACTCCTACTAACATTGTAGGAGTAGGGGCCAATATTACTCCTACTAACATTGTAGGAGTAGGGGCTAATATTACTCCTACTAACATTGTAGGAGTAGGGGCTAATATTACTCCTACTAACATTGTAGGAGTAGGGGCTAATATTACTCCTACTAACATTGTAGGAGTGGGGACTAATATTACTCCTACTAACATTGTATGAGTAGGGACTAATATTACTCCTACTAACATTGTAGGAGTAGGGGCCAATATTACTCCTACTAACATTGTAGGAGTAGGGACTAATATTACTACTACTAACATTGTAGGAGAGGGGACTAATATTACTCCAACTAACATTGTAGGAGTAGGGGCTAATATTACTCCTACTAACATTGTAGGAGAGGGGACTAATATTACTCCAACTAACATTGTAGGTGTAGGGACTAATATTACTCCTACTAACATTGTAGGTGTAGGGACTAATATTACTCCTACTAACATTGTAGGAGTAGGGACTAATATTACTCCTACTAACATTGTAGGAGTAGGGGCCAATATTACTACTAACATTGTAGGAGTAGGGGCTAATATTACTCCTACTAACATTGTAGGAGTAGGGGCTAATATTACTCCTACTAACATTGTAGGAGTGGGGACTAATATTACTACTACTAACATTGTAGGAGTAGGGGCCAATATTACTACTAACATTGTAGGGGTAGGGACTAATATTACTACTACTAACTTTGTAGTAGTAGGGGCTAATATTACTCCTACTAAAATTGTAGGAGTGGGGACTAATATTACTACTACTAACATTGTAGGAGTAGGGGCCAATATTACTACTAACATTGTAGGAGTAGGGACTAATATTACTACTACTAACATTGTAGGAGTAGGGGCCAATATTACTCCTACTAACATTGTAGGAGTGGGGACTAATATTACTACTAACATTGTAGGGGTAGGGACTAATATTACTACTAACATTGTAGGGGTAGGGACTAATATTACTACTAACATTGTAGGAGTAGGGGCTAATATTACTCCTACTAACATTGTAGGAGTGGGGACTAATATTACTACTAACATTGTAGGAGTAGGGGCCAATATTACTACTAACATTGTAGGAGTGGGGACTAATATTACTCCTACTAACATTGTAGGAGTAGGGACTAATATTACTCCTACTAACATTGTAGGAGTATGGACTAATATTACTCCTACTAACATTGTAGGAGTAGGGGCCAATATTACTCCTACTAACATTGTAGGAGTAGGGACTAATATTACTCCTACTAACATTGTAGGAGTGGGGACTAATATTACTCCTACTAACATTGTAGGAGTGGGGACTAATATTACTACTAACATTGTAGGAGTGGGACTAATATTACTCCTACTAACATTGTAGGAGTGGGGACTAATATTACTACTAACATTGTAGGAGTGGGGACTAATATTACTCCTACTAACATTGTATGAGTAGGGGACTAATATTACTCCTACTAACATTGTAGGAGTGGGGACTAATATTACTACTAACATTGTAAGAGTGGGGACTAATATTACTCCTACTAACATTGTAGGAGTAGGGCTAATATTACTCCTACTAACATTGTAGGAGTGGGGACTAATATTACTCCTACTAACATTGTATGAGTAGGGGACTAATATTACTCCTACTAACATTGTATGAGTAGGGGACTAATATTACTCCTACTAACATTGTAGGAGTAGGGACTAATATTACTCCTACTAACATTGTAGAGTAGGGACTAATATTACTCCTACTAACATTGTAGGAGTAGGGACTAATATTACTCCTACTAACATTGTAGTAGGGACTAATATTACTACTAACATTGTAGGTGTAGGGACTAATATTACGCCTACTAACATTGTAGGAGTAGGGACTAATATTACTCCTACTAACATTGTAGTAGGGACTAATATTACTACTAACATTGTAGGTGTAGGGGCTAATATTACTCCTACTAACATTGTAGGAGTAGGGGCCAATATTACTCCTACTAACATTGTAGGAGTAGGGGCTAATATTACTCCTACTAACATTGTAGGAGTGGGGACTAATATTACTCCTACTAACATTGTAGGAGTAGGGGCTAATATTACTCCTACTAACATTGTAGGAGTAGGGACTAATATTACTCCTACTAACATTGTAGGAGTGGGGACTAATATTACTCCTACTAACATTGTAGGAGTGGGGACTAATATTACTCCTACTAACATTGTAGGAGTGGGGACTAATATTACTACTAACATTGTAGGAGTAGGGACTAATATTACTACTAACATTGTAGGAGTAGGGGCTAATATTACTCCTACTAACATTGTAGGAGTAGGGGACTAATATTACTCCTACTAACATTGTAGGAGTAGGGGACTAATATTACTCCTACTAACATTGTAGGAGTAGGGGCTAATATTACTCCTACTAACATTGTAGGAGTAGGGGCTAATATTACTACTAACATTGTAGGAGTAGGGGACTAATATTACTCCTACTAACATTGTAGGAGTGGGGACTAATATTACTACTAACATTGTAGGAGTAGGGGCTAATATTACTACTAACATTGTAGGAGTAGGGGCCAATATTACTCCTACTAACATTGTAGTAGTAGGGGCCTAATATTACTCCTACTAACATTGTAGGAGTAGGGACTAATATTACTCCTACTAACATTGTAGGTGTAGGGACTAATATTACTCCTACTAACATTGTAGGAGTAAGGGTTAAAATTACTCCTACTAACATTGTAGGTGTAGGGACTAATAGTACTCCTACTAACATTGTAGGAGTGAGGACTAATATTACTCCTACTAACATTGTAGGAGTAGGGGCCAATATTACTCCTACTAACATTGTAGGAGTAGGGACTAATATTACTCCTACTAACATTGTAGGAGTAGGGGCCAATATTACTCCTACTAACATTGTAGGAGTAGGGGACTAATATTACTCCTACTAACATTGTAGGAGTAGGGGCTAATATTACTCCAACTAACATTGTAGGAGTAGGGGCCAATATTACTCCTACTAACATTGTAGGTGTAGGGACTAATATTACTCCTACTAACATTGTAGGAGTGGGGACTAATATTACTACTAACATTGTAGGAGTAGGGGCTAATATTACTACTAACATTGTAGGAGTAGGGACTAATATTACTACTACTAACATTGTAGGAGTAGGGACTAATATTACTCCTACTAACATTGTGGTAGGGACTAATATTACTACTAACATTGTAGGAGTGGGGACTAATATTACTACTAACATTGTAGGAGTAGGGGCTAATATTACTACTAACATTGTAGTAGTAGGGACTAATATTACTCCTACTAACATTGTAGTAGTGGGGACTAATATTACTCCTACTAACATCGTAGGAGTAGGGACTAATATTACTCCTACTAACATTGTATTAGGGACTAATATTACTCCTACTAACATCGTAGGAGTAGGGACTAATATTACTACTAACATTGTATTAGGGACTAATATTACTCCTACTAACATCGTAGGAGTAGGGACTAATATTACTACTAACATTGTAGTAGGGACTAATATTACTCCTACTAACATCGTAGGAGTAGGGACTAATATTACTACTAACATTGTATTAGGGACTAATATTACTACTACTAACATTGTAGGAATAGGGGCTAATATTACTCCTACTAACATTGTAGGAGTGGAGACTAATATTACTCCTACTAACATTGTAGTAGTAGGGACTAATATTACTCCTACTAACATTGTAGGAGTAGGGACTAATATTACTCCTACTAACATTGTAGTAGGGACTAATATTACTACTAACATTGTAGGTGTAGGGACTAATATTACGCCTACTAACATTGTAGGAGTAGGGACTAATATTACTCCTACTAACATTGTAGTAGGGACTAATATTACTACTAACATTGTAGGTGTAGGGGCTAATATGACTCCTACTAACATTGTAGGAGTAGGGGCCAATATTACTCCTACTAACATTGTAGGAGTAGGGGCTAATATTACTCCTACTAACATTGTAGGAGTGGGGACTAATATTACTCCTACTAACATTGTAGGAGTAGGGGCTAATATTACTCCTACTAACATTGTAGGAGTAGGGACTAATATTACTCCTACTAACATTGTAGGAGTGGGGACTAATATTACTCCTACTAACATTGTAGGAGTGGGGACTAATATTACTCCTACTAACATTGTAGGAGTGGGGACTAATATTACTACTAACATTGTAGGAGTAGGGGCTAATATTACTACTAACATTGTAGGAGTAGGGGCTAATATTACTCCTACTAACATTGTAGGAGTAGGGGCCAATATTACTCCTACTAACATTGTAGGAGTAGGGGACTAATATTACTCCTACTAACATTGTAGGAGTAGGGGCTAATATTACTCCAACTAACATTGTAGGAGTAGGGGCTAATATTACTACTAACATTGTAGGAGTAGGGGCTAATATTACTCCTACTAACATTGTAGGAGTGGGGACTAATATTACTACTAACATTGTAGGAGTAGGGGCTAATATTACTACTAACATTGTAGGAGTAGGGGCCAATATTACTCCTACTAACATTGTAGTAGTAGGGGCCAATATTACTCCTACTAACATTGTAGGAGTAGGGGACTAATATTACTCCTACTAACATTGTAGGAGTAGGGGCTAATATTACTCCAACTAACATTGTAGGAGTAGGGGCCAATATTACTCCTACTAACATTGTAGGTGTAGGGACTAATATTACTCCTACTAACATTGTAGGAGTGGGGACTAATATTACTCCTACTAACATTGTAGGAGTAGGGGCCAATATTACTCTTACTAACATTGTAGGAGTAGGGACTAATATTACTCCTACTAACATTGTAGGAGTAGGGGCCAATATTACTCCTACTAACATTGTAGGAGTAGGGGACTAATATTACTCCTACTAACATTGTAGGAGTAGGGGCTAATATTACTCCAACTAACATTGTAGGAGTAGGGGCCAATATTACTCCTACTAACATTGTAGGTGTAGGGACTAATATTACTCCTACTAACATTGTAGGAGTGGGGACTAATATTACTACTAACATTGTAGGAGTAGGGGCTAATATTACTACTAACATTGTAGGAGTAGGGACTAATATTACTACTACTAACATTGTAGGAGTAGGGACTAATATTACTCCTACTAACATTGTGGTAGGGACTAATATTACTACTAACATTGTAGGAGTGGGGACTAATATTACTACTAACATTGTAGGAGTAGGGGCTAATATTACTACTAACATTGTAGGAGTAGGGACTAATATTACTCCTACTAACATTGTAGTAGTGGGGACTAATATTACTCCTACTAACATCGTAGGAGTAGGGACTAATATTACTCCTACTAACATTGTATTAGGGACTAATATTACTCCTACTAACATCGTAGGAGTAGGGACTAATATTACTACTAACATTGTATTAGGGACTAATATTACTCCTACTAACATCGTAGGAGTAGGGACTAATATTACTACTAACATTGTAGTAGGGACTAATATTACTCCTACTAACATCGTAGGAGTAGGGACTAATATTACTACTAACATTGTATTAGGGACTAATATTACTCCTACTAACATTGTAGGAGTAGGGGCCAATTTTACTCCTACTAACATTGTAGGAGTAGGGACTGATATTACTACTAACATTGTAGGAGTAGGGACTAATATTACTCCTACTAACATTGTAGGAGTAGGGGCTAATATTACTCCTACTAACATTGTAGGAGTAGGGGCCAATATTGCTCCTACTAACATTGTAGGAGTAGGGACTAATATTACTCTTACTAACATTGTAGGAGTAGGGACTAATATTACTCCTACTAACATTGTAGGTGTTGGGACTAATATTACTACTAACATTGTAGGAGTAGGGGCTAATATTACTCCTACTAACATTGTAGGAGTAGGGGCTAATATTACTCCTACTAACATTGTAGGAGTAGGGGCCAATATTACTCCTACTAACATTGTAGGAGTAGGGGCCAATATTACTCCTACTAACATTGTAGGAGTTGGGGCTAATATTACTACTACTAACAAGGGGCTAACATTTTTTCTATAAATACTAACCAGAAACAGACGCCTGTGACGATAACAATGTGTCACCCTGACCTGTCGGGTCGGGTGTAAAATAGGGTGAAGGCTTCATTTTTGATGCATTGAAATGCATTAAACATTCAAATGTCACCCTATGTACCATTTATCTAGAAGTGAGTGTGTTTTAATACCATGATAGTACTCGGGTTTCACTAACAACATTAGCCCGGCGGACTGCCACTGATAATACCGACTACTGACCCAGATCTGAGGTACGACTACAACATTGTCTGTTAGAGTAAAGCTCCCGTGTAACACGGTAAGTAAGTAACATGTACACACGTGTATAGTTATAAATATCACTCTGTTTATCCTAAACATGTAATACATGTATAGTTATCTATTACATCTAAAATATCACTCTGTTTTGATATTTGGATTGTATCCGGGACGTACACACATTCTTTATACATTGTATATATCTATGATATCCTAAATATATCCAAAAGATCACTCTGATATACTGTTCAGATTATATACATGAATGTATCTATGGTATCCTAAACATGTAATACATGCTTACTTATCAATCAATCTGATTAAAATCAGCTGTTACATGGCTACGTTTACTATGCACTACGTCAGGATTAAGAGGTTGATAGTTAACAAGAATTACTCGTAATTATATGTTTTCAAGATTAAGGAGTTGATAGTTTCCAACAATAACTCGTAGTTATATGTCGTCAGGATTAAGAGGTTGATAGTTAACAATAATTACACGTAATTATATGTCGTCAGGATCAATAGGTTAGGTTGATAGTTAACAATAATTCCACGTAATTATTTATCTTCAGGATTAATATGCTATGTTGGTAGTTAACAAGAATTACACATAATTATAGCCATTTTGATTTATCATATTCATTGTTCTAATAATATGAATCAAATTTTAAAAAATATATTTTATTGCTATATTTCTTCAAATTTCAAAAGTTGTTTGAACTTCTAACAAGAGGCCAAAGGTCACGACGATTTTGACCGGAAGATGATTTCTGAACGTTCCGTGTCCCGATGCAATACAATACTTAAAGGGGGATATATTACCCCCTCATAAATATTACTAGATCAGCTGTAGGTACCTGTTGCTGTGGCAATGCTTGACAACAGGTTATCTGTAGTCAACAAATGTTGACCCTGCCACCGGAAAAATAACGCATTGCCTTGCTCCCCGACTCTGTCGCACTCAAAACAAAAGCTGTTGATACTGACAACTTTGTTTACTTCAGGAACCAGTATTTATGTCTAAGACACCAGTTATAATTGTACACGGTGGGGCGTGGGCCATCCCCGACTCCCTGGCGGAGGGGAGTGTCCAAGGGGTAAGGCTGGCCTCAACAGTAGGGTACAAAGTCCTCGGGGCCGGAGGATCGGCCGTGGACGCTGTAGAGGAAGCTGTCAGGAGCATGGAGGACAACCCAGTTTTTGATGCTGGTAAGTTTTAAACGATATTTATTGCATTTTTAATTGATTTGTATAAGTAAATAATTCTGCCCAAAAGCTGGCACTTGGAACAAGTTTTCAATTATTCTTTTTAATCTTTCATATTCACCAGGGGTTGGGTCAGTATTGAATGCCGACGGCGAAGTCGAAATGGACGCCGTTATTATGGATGGGAGGGACCTGAAGTCTGGAGCCGTTGGGTGTGTCCAGAACATCAAGAACCCTATATCTTTGGCCAGGGCAGTCATGGAAAAAGTGAGAACAACAGTCAATATACATTCCTTTGTAGCTTGGTGTACACCTACACGTGTATACAGTGCAACTTCCCCAAACCGATCCTTCCTAAAACCGACCACCTCTTGATAGCGATTGCAATTGCGATGTATGGAATCGATCCTTCTTTATCATAGTAATAAAACTTCCCAATACCATACCGATTCCTCTGAATTCCTAACATCGAACCGATTTTGTGTACAGAATGTTTCGAAATACGGGTAACGGACGGGTCGGGACATGTGTCTACCTATTTTTAGTCCACAAAGTGCTTTAGTGGTTTGTGTGGTATTTACCATTTATCACCAGCAGATGGACAAAACAAAACAACTTCTCCTAAGCAACTGGCAAGATATCATCCAAAACAAGCATAGGTCTTCTTACGCAGTTTGTATAAAGGGAATCGGTGACTTCATGGGACCTAAATGAGTCTAATTACTGATGGGTCGGAACACAAAATCCAATCCCTAGATAAAAAGTTAGTTAGTTATCCTTTCGCAGGAACGAGTAAAAGAGTTTTTAATTTCCCTGGCACAAAACAACCTTTGGCCAAGGGAACTCTACTTAGCTCACCGAATCGTCGAAACAGTTGAGTTAGAATGACTTTAGACTGATGCAGGATGGACACATGACGATGGGCAATAGGCACATGATATATGCCTCACTACAGCATGATCTCGTTTATCCTTCCGGCAGTTCTAGCTTGTAATATGAGTTCAGGATTTGTTTCCTAATTGAAGCATTGACAGGTTTTGCCGTTCATCAGTTCATATAGGTATGGTGTTCCGTTAGGGCCAAATTTCTAATATCGCTCCTTCGCGTTTGAAATTTGGTCCTAACGGAACACCATATATAGGTATCTATTTGATTACAGTTCCTGATCACGAATAAGCAGGTTAATCATAAATTTTTTATTGTTAAACCACACACACCTAGCTAGGTCTACATGTAACGCCAGATGGACGCTGAACGGACACTGGACATTGGACAACAGACGAACTCACGATGGATTTTGGTTGCATGACTATTGTTCGAATTTCAGGGTAGAAGTTGAATGTGTCCGAGAATGTCAATTCCATGTTGAATTTGTAATATAGATGTAATTTTATTGTCATGGAAGAAATTGTCTACTCTAGGTAAACCAGTGCCCGACTGTCAATACCTGTGTTTATTTCTAGACTGACCACACCCTGATTGTAGGGAAAGGAGCCAATAAATTTGCAGAGGAAGTAAATGCTGTAACCTTGCCAACTAACCAGCTGGTGACGGAAACAGCACGGAGAGAGTGGGAAGAGTTGATGAAGTTCCGCACTACCGTCACAAAACTCTTCAGTCCAAGGTATTAACAGAGCAATGTGGCTTTATTAACTAGAGAAACGAGTCTCAGTGTCCCCCACCCCCTGCTTGACTGGTTTAAATATCAATATTTCTGGTCAGCCATGCTTGGTGAGAAGAAGCTTTAATGCTTGTTGTTTTGTATAGCTTTTATTTTTATCATGTGACAATTTATAGCTGAACTCCCTCGCTCAATTGACTTTTGACCTTGGACCAATAATGACGGTAGTTGACCTTGTAGAATGAAAGAGTGCTCAATGCAAACATACTATTAAAGTTTCATCTAATATATCAACATTGAATATGTTAGCCAAATCTATTTCGGTAAGTGACCTTAACCTTTGATCAATCAGACAAACATCCGAACTTGTCCATCCATCGCAAACATGTGACGCATATTACTCATAATATTACTAGTAATGTGACATTAATTAATGACAGATTACACCATAAGTTTGAAAACTTCTTCAAAGTACTGTCCTGTGAGCTAATTTAACCATAATAACATAATAACAAATCACACTAAAACAGTCAATTGTTATAGACGGAGTATATACTGGTATGTGTCAGTATGAAGTAAGTAGGGCGCCGCGATGGCCGAGTTGTCCATGTGTCCCGACACTTTAACACTAGCCATCCACCTCTGGGTTGCGAGTTCGAAACTCACGTGGGGCAGTTGCTTGGTACTGGCCGTAGGTCGGTGGTTTTTCTCCGGGTACTCCGGCTTTCCTCCAACTCAGACACGTCCTTAAATGGCCCTGTGTGGACGAATAACAAAATAAACCAAACAAAGAGTATCAAGTAATAAAAAACTTAGATGTGGTGTTATGTTTATTACAGAGATACTGTCCAGAAGGAGTCTGTCCCTGTCGCCCCGGGTCACGACACAGTGGGCGCGGTGGCATTAGACACACAGGGAAACATTGCCTTTGGGACGTCCACTGGTGGCATCACAGCCAAACGTCCTGGCAGGATAGGGGACAGTCCTATTATTGGTGTGTTTAGTTTTTAACTTATCTCTACTTTATTGACACTTATGTACGGAAGCCCATTGGTGCCAAATGTTAAATGAAAAAAACAATTGCGTTTAAATAATTATGGCGTTCATTCGCAAAAGTATTGCGTTTAAACGCAATAAATTATGTTTTTTTACATTGATCATTTGGCACCAATAGGCCTCTGTACTTATATAATAGTAATTGGTCAAACAGATTATATTTCCATTTTCCAGACTTCGCCTAGCTATGTTTTAGTCCTGTGTGTTAGTCCGGGAACTAAAACACCCCTGCTGAACTAAGACACATCTACGTTTGGGTGTTTCCGCCGAACTTACCAGACAATGAGTGATCAGAGCCTGTTATTTATCAAACTCGTCGTCAGCGGTTATATCTCTGGCCTGTATCGATACATTAAAACAGTTAAATGATGGGATTGAGGGATGTAGCAAGTTTCTGGTTCCACCAATACCAGGTCTTCTTCTCGAAATGAATGTCTCTCTTACATAGCTATTGTCAGATTATACAGGTGTTGAAAAGATGAAAAATGACACAAAAGTTTTGTGGTTTTAACACATTTGACCCCTGTTGGTAAAGGTAATTCATTTTAACAAAACAGGAAACCCCCAATCTAGCATGTTACTTGCCCTATATCATGATCATGTACCTTTTGGTTATCGAGAAGAAGTTATTCAAACATTTTTTACAGATTTAATCCTAGTGAAAGACATTCATTTGAATACACCAATGGTCCTTTGGACATGTGAATCAGTGGCACATTAATTTGTATCAGCACTTGTGGAGTTGTGGGATTAAGGAACTTTAACCGCCATTAAACATGACTTTAACACATTTGAAAGCAATACATATCATAAATATCACTGGAAATATTTCAAAGGTCATTGACACACAGTGTGTACCTATCAACATCACCTCTTGTTGATCTTCTCTTGTTTGTTCTCATCAACATAAACAAGAAATTTACTTCCAGGTGCCGGTGGGTACGCTGATAACAACATAGGCGGGGTGTCCACCACAGGCCATGGCGAGTCTATAGCCAAAGTCTGTCTGGCCAAGCACATCACCCATCTGATGGAGGGAGGTAAGTGATAATAACTACAATGCTACTCAGAGATGACAGAGTGACGTCATGTGACCGGTTTTTTTTTATCTGAAAAAATCATTATCTATGGATATTTATCTTTCGTAAGGATAAATAATATAACAAAACAAGAAATATCTTTAAAAAAGATAAACGGCATAGTTTTAATGCTGGTGGTTATAATGTAAAACTGCTGGTGAAATAAATCAACGAACTAATGCGTTTCAGCACGGATGACAAAATCATATCAGTGTGAATCATTTTGGGTGATACTAAGACTGCATTTGAATCAGGAATATAATTGTATTAATGTGTCACTTGCAAAAGATACCTCCACTTATTCAGCTTGCATTCAATCTTAAGTTTGTTTCGTTTTTAACTGGATATCTGCATTTTGCACTTACCGCTTCATTGACCAATCACATACTTCATATTGACCAGTAACGCCACCTGTTGCGTCATATCAAAAAACCTTCTGGAAGTAACCCATCAGTTCCAGTCTCCTTTAGTGATAGATAAATCACTCCCAAAAATTAACAATGAGGTATTTATTTACAATTTTCAAGAGTTTATCCTGGATTATTGAAGGTTAATACTTATCACTGTAGGAATGACCCCACAGACCGCTTCAGAGACGGCCTTAACTTTCATGGCGAAGAGAGTGCAGGGCTCGGGAGGTGTGGTTGTACTCAATGACAATGGTAACATAGGGAGACATTTTACAACAGAAAGGATGGCCTGGGCCTGGGTCAAAGACAATGTCCTACACCATGGTCTCAATCCAGGTGAGGACTTCAGTGAGAATGTGAAATAAAATGTCTTTAATTCTTATCTACGCGTGTTTCTTATGTATTGATAGGCCACTCCCATTATACATATTTACACAACAAAACCTCTAAAGAATTGTACAATTTATTATCATATCATTATTGGTGTACAATTTATTACTTACAGTGGAACTTCGTTAACTCGAACTCGGAAAACTCGAATACCCCGCTTAACTCGAAGTACTTCGTCAGTCCCGGCCGAGTTTGCTCTTTATCCTAGTAACAAAAACTCGGAAAAGTCGAATTCGGAAAACTCGAAAAACTCGATAATACGAGGTGAAAATTTGGTCCAAACAATAAAAATGTATATCGTAATTGGTGTACAATTTATTACTTATATCATTATAGGTGTACAATTTATTACTTATATCATTATAGGTGTACAATTTATTACTTTTATCATCATAGGTGTACAATTTATTAATTATGTCATTATTGGTGTACAGTTAAAAAGACGATGTTAAAAGAACTAGATTTGTATCTAAAAACAGAGGAGGTAATTTACAAAAACAACATGGAGTATGATAGTTTTGTGAAAAAATGGTCTATATAAGTGAATAATTTTTCAGATCTTCTTCACACATATCATAACATGTACTTAAAAGTAAGTCAAAAGTTTTCTTTTTTTATACCTTTAAACACAATATATTAGAATGAGAGAAAGTGTGAGTGGAAGGTTGTTTGTTTGTTTGTCTCTGTATTCCAAAAAAAATCCCAACCAATCCTTTTTTTTTCTATTCATCACTTCATACGTATTGTACATCTTACTGCTGTAATGATATGTCTGTATTATTATACCATGTAATATAATGTAACTGTATGTATACTATATGTAAAAGGATGAATAAAAAAGATTTCAAAACTGAAAAAAAGACGATGTTATCAGAAACACCACAAAAATATACACAGAAGAACTTCATCACAGTGAACTAACTACGAAGATGGTTACTTTGTAATATATTTACTGAGACACTCCAGACTTATACTACGGTGTTAAGTCCCAGCTGATTCGATATTCAAGGTCTTGTTCCCGTTATCACGATTTCCGTGACGTATGTCGACTTCTGGCGGAGAAATTAACAACACAAAGTTTCATGTTCCACATCATGATCCGTATGCTATGACGTTTGACGTGTTTGATACTTGCTGATATGCCTAGTGATTCCGTTGTCACCATAACTCTCATTTTGAGATAGCAATTTCCCTCGGATTTGAACTATATGTATATGACAGGTGTGGCCAATGAGGAAGACGCTTACACTTCCGAAGAACCTGATATCAGGGGCCGCGATAGGTCAGTCGGTTAGAGCGCCGGCCACGTAACCTAAGGTGAGAGGGCCACGATAGCTCAGTCGGTTAGAGTGCCGGCCACGTAACCTCAGGTGAGGGGGCCGCGATAGCTCAGTCGGTTAGAGTGCCGGCCACGTAACCTAAGGTGAGGGGGTCGCGATAGCTCAGTCGGTTAGAGCGCTGGCCGGGTAACCTAAGGTGAGAGGACCACTATAGCTCAGTCGGTTAGAGTGCCGGCCACGTAACCTCAGGTGAGGGGCCGCGATAGATCAGTCGGTTAGAGCGCCGGCCGAGTAACCTAAGGTGAGAGGGTCACGATAGCTCAGTCGGTTAAGAGTGCTGGCCACGTAACCTAAGGTGAGAGGGCCACGATAGCTCAGTCGGTTAGAGTGCCGGCCACGTAACCTCAGGTGAGGGGCCGCGATAGATCAGTCGGTTAGAGTGCCGGCCATGTAACCTCAGGTGAGGGGGCCACGATAGCTCAGTCGGTTAGAGCGCTGGCCGGGTAACCTAAGGTGTGGAGGCCGCGATAGCTCAGTCGGTTATAAATTGATTGCCGTTTTATACATTTGTGTTAACTACGTGTTATATTTCTATAAATTGTGTGCCATTTTATACATTTGTGTTAACAGCCATGTTGAATGAATGGATCTGGTATAATCTCTGTATATCCGTGTAATAATCAACCCACTAAGTGTCCACACAATCGTCCAAACAAATGCCCATATAAGTGTCCATATAATTGTCCAAACAAGTGTCCACACAATTGTCCACATTAGTGTCCACACTAAGTGTTAATATGATTTTGAGTTCATGATTCAGCTGTACAAAAAACAATGAATAGTTAGTATCGTACTAGGTTTCTGCTTTTCCATTTTAAAAAAAATCGTAAATTCCGGAAATTGGACATACTACCGCTCCATAATTGAATACTGCTACATAATAATTATGTATATGGGGACATTAATTATAGTAAGGTATCAATGCTATATACAGCATACAGTTGCTCCATCTCGGTCAGTATTATTGCTGCGCTTAAAACTACATTTTCATTTACTAATGGTAAACATATACATAATATAAACACAAACAAACGAATTTTCATTATGTACATAGATGGATGCATATATCTCAGTAGATGTCAAACCTCAACGAATCTCGAATTTATTGTTTAATTAAAGACGTCTGTTTAACGTATCTCGAATATCTCAGTGCCGAGATATCTTAACATACTCAACAATTTCTCCATCCGAGATATGCGTGGAATTATGACTCAGTTTACAGTTATTTTTGATTGATTATTGGAAATATTTTTTAAATTATTATTATTAGAAACGTAGGTCTCTGCATTGTTATGAATCTTACTAAAATAGATATCGGTCTGTGAAATGTATTAATATTTACACCATGCTAGTTTGCATTAATGGCATAATGACATCACCAATATCGATATATACGTAAAACAAATCAATTTGTCGTAATGCATGGAAAACGCGCGAAACCTTCCATGACGTTAAGCGTTATTATGACGTCACTTCCTCTATTGATTTCCGCTTTTCAGAACAACGTTATTTTCCTGAAGGAAATACTTAAGATGTTCGGTGGTATGTGAACATGAACACTTGCTTACATACAAAAGATGGCGAAACGGTCGCGTTTCACAAGAATTCGTGATCATGTAATTAGCGTTTTAAGTAATATTCGAGCCAGCATACAAGAACTTTGGACCACTATTCAAGAATTTTGTACATCTGAAGAGAGTTCCAACAGAAATGACGCTTGCGGGGGATTTGTGTTGTTGACGGACATTTCAAACGTTAAGAAAGAAGATCAATGCACAAACAGTGAGGAAATATTGAAGGTCAGTATGGCATGTCAAACAGATCTGCAATTATTTAACAATGCATTGAATGCATTAGGGAAATCTGTAGACGATTGCTATATTGGAAACACACATATGCATATGAATAAGAAACGTTCTTCAAAAACATCAAAAAGCAAGGCTGATTTAGACGGATCGTTGCAACAACACAACATTCTTCTCTCAAATTTCAATGAAAACTATAGTGCTGAAAGAAATCGCAGGAAAAGTGCGCCATCTAGCGCACCGGTCCAGATTACGCGATCACCATTACCACTAGGAAATGAAACTCCCCAACCGGCACGATCTGCTGGATTTGTTGACAATTTCAGTGAAATGCGGGAAGAAGATATGGCCAACCAGCAACGCAGAAGGAAAAATATTTTCAATAAATATCCAAAAGATATGTGCGGATCAAGTATCTCAAAGACAATCTACCATGTCGGTAAACGATCTATTGGAACTTCAGCGTTCGTGAAATCTGCAGATGCTTTTACTCAGACATTCATGAGTATAGAACCGTCAGCGATTTTTCTTCCTCTGTCTACAACTCCATCGACAGACAACCAAAGGACAAGTGAAACTAGCGGGGAAAAAATTGGAGATCACATAAAAGACAAATCAAAGGGTTTTCAGAGCGGTAGCAAGACATCTGTCGGAAAAACGTGTACACAGGAATTACCAAGTGATAGCGTGTTTCATTTCAATGGTTCCCCGACACCCGTTAAAAAAGATGTGAAAGCGAATACAAAGATATCGCCTGACAAACAACGAAAGACGTTAACACCAGATGAGAAGGTTCTGTCCGTGCCCGACTGTTCAAAGTTAAGCGACAAAGGTACGGTGGCACATAAAATCGGAAGGCGAGATAAGACACCAACAAAACCGGACGAACAAAAATCGCCTGTCCAATCAAATGAAAGCCAACAAAATCTTAATGCAATCAAAACCAACACGACACCAATAGTGAAAGAAGAAAACAGCAAAATGCCGAATGAATCAAAAGTACCCGTCGAAACCAAGGCTGATTCGCCCCATCGTAATATCTCAAAAAGGGTGGCTGCCGCCGTAACTCGCGCGGACGGACGAACGGAAAATGCTAATGCATACGGACGCGAGAACTACATCAAAGTTATGCTTTTGAAAATCGTCGAAAAAATCCCACATATCAAGAAAATGAAAAAAAGACAGGATTCGTTAGCAGAAGACGACCCCGAAAGAGATCGTCTCTTTAAGGCAATCAACACTGAAATTAAGAAAAATATTAAATATGGCATGGAAAAATTCTATGTTCGTTACAATAAGCTTCATCCATCACAGAGAGTCGATACAACTAAGTTGGAAAAAGACTTCCTTATGGATTTAATCTCAGAAATGAAAAAGACAGATAAAGAGTTCCTTGCGGAGGAAGTGAAAACGCCCTCAGACGCGTATTTGAGGCAGAAAGGTGACGGCCAAATTGAGGAGGTGTCGGAAGCTAAAAAGATGGACATTGCTCAGATAAAAGAACTGGAATATAAACATAACCAGCGATTGGAGCAATCTCAAGAATCGAAGAGACAAGCTGAGGAATTGGAAAACGCGTCCGTTAATGTAACTCGTGCTACATCAACAGAAGTCCAAAGTAAACCGAAACATCGCAATAAAACCCGGCACCGTAAAAACGAAGTGACGGAAAGTCCAGTACCACTTCCCGATGACAACAAGCTTGTTACATTATTCTCGGAACAACAGAAATCAGAGAAGGACATACATATAGAGAATTTAGAGGAAGAAGTGCAAACAAATCAAGAAGCGCTGAGTTTAACGGAAGAAACAACTGCATCTGAAGATGGAACTAGCGAAGGAGACATCATCGATTTGATGAATGATCTAGAGGATGAGGCACATCGTGATGGTCTTTTCACAAACTGGGACGCAACCCCGTTTGGTGATATAGCAGAGTTCTTTGATAGAGGTCACTACCGTATCGACGGCCAAGCCATGGTCAGTAAAGGGGGTAGAGGAAGCAAGGTGGACGCGCGGCCGCAAAAGGTAAAAAGACGAGGTATTCCAAATAAACACCTTCAAAACACGAGCAACTACCTACAGGAGAGTGCCGGCGATACACAAAAAGACTGGCTGTTAGAAGAGGATGCTAATGACGTAGAGGCGGATGGCGCAGTTTTAGAGAACACCGATGAATCCGTGGATTTTGATATAGCACACGAGACCTTGGCAAGTTTGGATAACACCGAAAAAGAGATCAACCTTCCCGTAAACGAGGAGCCCGTGGTTGATACACGTCACCTGCAAGACATGCCGTGTGACGTCATTATGAAGAAGAAAGGGGAATGCGATCTACTCGAAGAAAAGTATTCAGTCTGCAAACCACCAAAAAACAAGGCTAAACCGAGAAAGAAGAAAACGAAGAAATCGTCAATATATGCAGCGAACTACAGTAACAACGCCGACGATGAATGGTCCGATGATGGTGACGACGACGAGAGTGACAGCGATAGTGACGATCAAAGCGACCTGTGTAGCGACGATGAAATAAGCACTGATAGCGATGAATCTGAGAACGAAGTTGCGTACCAAGCCAGGATTGCGAGATATACAGAAACGTTACAAACAATACCGTTAACCCATGATGATGATGAGCAACAAATATGAAAATATGTTGGGGTTTTTTGGATTTTTTTCCCCAATTTTCATTTTCACGTTAGGTTTTGCCAAATATTCGCATGGGTGCAAAAACAGACTGGATAAATAAAATAACAACAACATATATACGTGTATATAGAATCGTGAAATCTACAAATGTGAACATAGATGTATATTTAGTGTTTACATAAACATGATCTATTAATGGATAAATTACTACATTTCACCAATAATTCACGTGTAAAACCCTGATCTTTGAACAATTAGAATTAAAGACAAAGTTTGTATCAATATGAATGTTTATTTCTATGCTTGGCAGAATTAAGAAAGCGTTGAACAAGCTATGGCATCCCAGCTGCAAAAACTGTATTGCTATAGCATTCATACTGTCATAACTGTCACGTACGAAACTGAATGATGCAACGTTATCGCGCCATATCATGTTTGTCAGTGACACGAATGGCAGTTATGGCGACATGTCTGCCGCATCTATGAAGTATATTTCTTATAGATACGTTTTCAAATTGTTGTCTTTCTTGAATTTAAGTTCGACGACTTCTGTTGTAGTTAAATTAAATCAAATATCAGAAAACGTCGGTGTCCTTTTTCTTGAAAGAGAAAGTAAAGTTGGCAATTATGACGTCATTATGAAAATACGTCACTGATGGCAGCTTCACTTACACCCTTAACTGTTCTCGGATATCTCCATAAAGCGGAATCATTGAGCTGGTGGAAAATAGAAACAGGTCTATCTTAGAATTGTTAGCCAATGATATCATATGCTCGCGTACTAACAGACGGATTTATTATTTATTATATATGTTAGTGGTATTGTAGCCAAGTCAGAAGTAAAATACTCGGATAAATGACATGTCGTCAAAGTTTTTGGGTCAAACTATGATTGTTACACCCGTTTAAACACTAATTTTGTATCACGGTATGAGTTAATAGCTGTTGATTTATACGTCGTTTGGAAACAACTTATGAACAGTATTTGTGCTAAATTTTGATTATTTGTGAAAAGATTAACCTCATAGATTTCTTAATACAGTTATGTGTAATGTGGCATTTTAACAAACTTTATTACACATACAACCAAGGCATCCGGATTAATGAATACGACATGATGGTCAGGCTATATATCCGTGAAATACTTCTACAAAATATCAATAGAGTAAAAACAGGAATCATTCGGAATAAGAGGTACAATATATATAATTTATATAACACTTCATGTTAACGTCCGGAATAATGAATATACACTGTAACACTTCAGGTCAGAATCAATATACACTGTAACACTTCATGTTAACGTCCGGAATAATGAATATACACTGTAACACTTCATGTTAACGTCCGGAATAATGAATATACACTGTAACACTTCATGTTAACGTCCGGAATAATGAATATACACTGTAACACTTCATGTTAACGTCCGGAATAATGAATATACACTGTAACACTTCATGTTAACGTCCGAAATAATGAATATACACTGTAACACTTCATGTTAACGTCCGGAATAATGAATATACACTGTAACACTTCAGGTCAGAATCAAAATTGCGTGAACTTATGAAAGTTAAAACGTCCGGACTTATGAATATACAGTTACATTTCAAGTCAGAATTAAAACGTCCGGACTAATAAATATACACTGTTACATTTCAAGTCAGAATTAAAACACCGGACAAATGAAAGTACACTGCAGCACTTCACGTCAGAGTGAAACGTTCGGACTAATGCAAGTATAATGTTACACTTAAGGTCAGAATTAAAACGTCCGGACTAATGACTTTACACTGTAATACTTCAGGTCAGAGTTTAAACGTCGGACTAATGAAAGTATACTGTTACACTTAAGGTCAGAATTAAAACGTCCGGACTAATGACTTTATATCGTAACATTTCAGGTCAGAGTTTAAACGTCGGACTAATGAAAGTATAATGTTACACTTAAGGTCAGAATTAAAACGTCCGGACTAATGACTTTACACCGTAACATTTCAGGTCAGAGTTTAAATGTCGGACTAATGAAAGTATAATGTTACACTTAAGGTCAGAATTAAAACGTCCGGACTAATGACTTTACACTGTAACATTTCAGGTCAGAGTTTAAATGTCGGACTAATGAAAGTATAATGTTACACTTAAGGTCAGGATTAAAACGTCCGGACTAATGACTTTACACCGTAACATTTCAGGTCAGAGTTTAAATGTCGGACTAATGAAAGTATAATGTTACACTTAAGGTCAGGATTAAAACGTCCGGACTAATGACTTTACACCGTAACATTTCAGGTCAGAGTTTAAATGTCGGACTAATGAAAGTATACTGTTACACTTAAGGTCAGGATTAAAACGTCCGGACTAATGACTTTACACCGTAACATTTCAGGTCAGAGTTTAAACGTCGGACTAATGAAAGTATAATGTTACACTTAAGGTCAGGATTAAAACGTCCAGACTAATGACTTGACACCGTAACACTTCAGGTCAGAGTTTAAATTGTCCGGACTGACGACGTAACATCGTAACGCTTCACGTCAGAGCTAAACTGGTCTTGTATCTAGTTTGGTGGCATAAAGGTTAGCTTAAGATCTTCCAGCAGCCGTTAACATCCTGTTTTTACCTGTCTGTAGGTTCTGCATCCAGTTTTGATCTTTCTTTTGCGGTTCACTTCCTGTTTTGACCTTTTCTATGAGGGTCTACTTCCTGTTTTGACATTTCTGTGGGGGTCTACTTCCTGTTTTCACCTGTTTGTAGGTTCTACATCCTGTTTTGATCTTTCTGTGGGGGTCTACATCCTGTTTTGATCTTTTCTATGAGGGTCTACTTCCTGTTTTGATATTTCTGTGGGGGTCTACTTCCTGTTTTGATTTTTCTGTGAGGGTCTACATCCTGTTTTGATCTTTCTGTGTGGGGTCTACATCCTGTTTTGATCTTTCTGTGTGGGATCTACATCCTGTTCTGATCTTTCTGTGTGGGGTCTACATCCTGTTTTGATCATTCTGTTTGGGATCTACATCCTGTTCTGATCTTTCTGTGTGGGGTCTACATCCTATTTTGATCTTTCTGTGTGGGATCTACATCCTGTTTTGATCTTTCTGTGTGGGATCTACATCCTGTTTTGATCTTTCTGTGTGGGATCTACATCCTGTTTTGATCTTTCTGTGTGGGATCTACATCCTGTTCTATCTTTCTGTGTGGGGTCTACATCCTGTTCTGATCTTTCTGTGTGGGGTCTACATCCTATTTTGATCTTTCTGTTTGGGTTCTACATCCTGTTTTGATCTTTCTGTGTGGGGTCTACATCCTGTTTTGATCTTTCTGTGTGGGGTCTACATCCTGTTTTGATCTTTCTGTGGGGTCTTCATCCTGTTTTGATCTTTCTGTGTGGGATCTACATTCTATTTTGATCTTTCTGTGGGGGTCTACATCCTATTTTGATCTTTCTGTGTGGGATCTACATCCTGTTTTGATCTTTCTGTGTTGGATCTACATCCTATTTTGATCTTTCTGTGTGGGATCTACATCCTGTTTTGATCTTTCTGTGTGGGGTCTACTTCCTGTTTTGATCTTTCTGTGTGGGGTCTACTTCCTGTTTTGATCTTTCTGTGTGGGGTTTACATCCGGTTTTGATCTTTCTGTGTGGGGTCTACATCCTGTTTTGATCTTTCTGTGTGGGATCTACATCCTGTTTTGATCTTTCTGTGTGGGGGTCTACATCCTGTTTTGATCTTTCTGTGTGGGGTCTACATCCTGTTTTGATCTTTCTGTGTGGGATCTACATCCTATTTTGATCTTTCTGTGGGGGGTCTACATCCTGTTTTGATCTTTTCTATGAGGGTCTACTTCCTGTTTTGATATTTCTGTGGGGGTCTACTTCCTGTTTTGATTTTTCTGTGAGGGTCTACATCCTGTTTTGATCTTTCTGTGTGGGGTCTACATCCTGTTTTGATCTTTCTGTGTGGGATCTACATCCTGTTCTGATCTTTCTGTGTGGGGTCTACATCCTGTTTTGATCATTCTGTTTGGGATCTACATCCTGTTCTGATCTTTCTGTGTGGGGTCTACATCCTATTTTGATCTTTCTGTGTGGGATCAACATCCTGTTTTGATCTTTCTGTGTGGGATCTACATCCTGTTTTGATCTTTCTGTGTGGGATCTACATCCTGTTCTATCTTTCTGTGTGGGGTCTACATCCTGTTCTGATCTTTCTGTGTGGGGTCTACATCCTATTTTGATCTTTCTGTTTGGGTTCTACATCCTGTTTTGATCTTTCTGTGTGGGGTCTACATCCTGTTTTGATCTTTCTGTGTGGGGTCTACATCCTGTTTTGATCTTTCTGTGGGGTCTTCATCCTGTTTTGATCTTTCTGTGTGGGATCTACATTCTATTTTGATCTTTCTGTGGGGGTCTACATCCTATTTTGATCTTTCTGTGTGGGATCTACATCCTGTTTTGATCTTTCTGTGTTGGATCTACATCCTATTTTGATCTTTCTGTGTGGGATCTACATCCTGTTTTGATCTTTCTGTGTGGGGTCTACTTCCTGTTTTGATCTTTCTGTGTGGGGTCTACTTCCTGTTTTGATCTTTCTGTGTGGGGTTTACATCCGGTTTTGATCTTTCTGTGTGGGGTCTACATCCTGTTTTGATCTTTCTGTGTGGGATCTACATCCTGTTTTGATCTTTCTGTGTGGGGGTCTACATCCTGTTTTGATCTTTCTGTGTGGGGTCTACATCCTGTTTTGATCTTTCTGTGTGGGATCTACATCCTATTTTGATCTTTCTGTGGGGGGTCTACATCCTGTTTTGATCTTTCTGTGTGGGGTCTACATCCTGTTTTGATCTTTCTGTGTGGGGTTTACATCCGGTTTTGATCTTTCTGTGTGGGGTCTACATCCTATTTTGATCTTTCTGTGTGGGGGTCTACATCCTATTTTGATCTTTCTGTGTGGGGTCTACATCCTATTTTGATCTTTCTGTGGGGGTCTACTTCCTGTTACGATCTTTCTGTGTGGGGGTCTACATCCTGTTTTGATCTTTCTGTGGGGTCTACAATCTGTTTTGACATTTCTGTGGGGGTCTACTTCCTATTTTGATCTTTCTGTGTGGGATCTACATCCTGTTACGATCTTTCTGTGTGGGGGTCTACATCCTATTTTGATCTTTCTGTGTGGGGTCTACATCCTGTTTTGATCTTTCTGTGTGGGGTCTACTTCCTGTTTTGATCTTTCTGTGTGGGATCTACATCCTATTTTGATCTTTCTGTGGGGGTCTACATCCTGTTTTGATCTTTCTGTGTGGGGTCTACTTCCTGTTTTGATCTTTCTGTGGGGATCTACATCCTGTTCTGATCTTTCTGTGTGGGGTCGACTTCCTGTTTTGATCTTTCTGTGTGGGGTCTACATCCTATTTTGATCTTTCTGTGTGGGGTCTACTTCCTGTTTTGATCTTTCTGTGTGGGGTCTACTTCCTGTTTTGATCTTCCTGTGTGGGGTCTACTTCCTGTTTTGATCTTTCTGTGTGGGGTCTACATCCTGTTTTCCTGTTGCCTTGTCTTGCCATCGACGTGATCGACGTAACGGGACGTAAAACTACATGTTTAGTAGAGGGATGAGAAAAAGACGTTTTATAGACCCGAGATTCGTCTTTACTGACAACGAAATCCAAACGCCATTTTCAGGGGAAAGTCTGTTCGGTGTAGCAATGAAAATTCCAGCAAAAGATGGCAGAATATTGACAATCTAAAGTCAATACCTGATAGAATTAGAGACATGTTGTAGGACTGTGTAGATATTATACACAGTTACGTTTTAATCTTTTGTTTCTGTACTGTTGACACACTTTAATATTGTTTGTTTTGCCAGAGACCCTTAATGACCATGGTGGGTATTCCACGAACCGAAGGCTCTGTTCGCGAGCGTCTGGACCGTGGGTCACTGAATGATGCTTAATGACATGAATCTAGATACTTCAATACCTCACCCAAACCACACGGTACACTTCTGGGACTGAATCTGGTATCCCCGTCTGAACTTAAATCGTTATCATACAAACAAATACAAAGACAAAACAACTTGTTAATTTGCTTGGCAACATGGAATAAAACACAGAAACCATTAGCGCGAACTGACAACACCAAAACACACGATAATGGACAATGGGAGTGTCTTATCAATGGTCGGCAGGAGTTCCGTGAGAGAGTTGACCCAGCGACGTCAATTTACCTTGTTCTCACATTCCGGGTACAAACGCAAGATAGCTTCCGTTCTCGCGAGATTCTTCGATAGCTAGGTTATAAATACGGCACCCCGACTGATAACGCTCCTGTTGACCACTGTGATACGGCAGAGGAAGTCGTCGAAAGGAGCAACTCGTGACGGTAAATCGATCTTAGGTAAGAATGGATTTTTTGTTTGTTTTTTGTTAATGAAAATAATGTCTATTTTTGTAGTTTTCAAAATGAAGATTCGAAGAAATGTGAAAAAAAACCCAGCATATTCCGCAATCATCCTTGGATATTTCAGATACATGTTACATGATTTTATTTCTGCGAAACAAATCTGCGAAGTTGAAACACTTATCCGAATGTATTTTTTTGTTGTATTGGCCAAACTTTCTATTTAGATTTTTGTTAATTTTCTCTTTGTAAACGACAAAAATTTATTAAAGAGCTCCACAACAATTTCAAACACTTTTTGGAATTACCCATTCAATGTCTTCGCACATGCATCAGCCGTCATATGACGTACAGCGTAAGATGAAATTAAACATCTGTATATCAGGATACGTTAAACCCCTGCTCATCTCTTATAATTGTATTTACCATCTATGTCTATTGTATTGTATTAAACTTATAGCTGGGGTCTCAGGTTTGGCGCCAAATTGACCTATGTTCATGCTAATCATTCAAGAAATAAAATCATGATAATATAACAAGATGAAATAGACACGGGGATATGATGTAATAATCATGATTATATGACAAGATGTAATAGACACGGGAATATGATGTAATAATCATGATTATATAACTAGATGTAATAGACACGGGGATATGATGTAATAATCATGATTATATGACAAGATGTAATAGACACGGGGATATGATGTAATAATCATAATTATATGACAAGATGAAATAGACACGGGACTATGTTGTAATAATCATGATTATATGACAAGATGTAATAGACACGGGGATATGATCTAATAATCATGATTATATGACAATATGTAATAGACAAGGGGATATGATGTAATAATCATAATTATATGACAAGATGAAATAGACACGGGACTATGTTGTAATAATCATGATTATATGACAAGATGTAATAGACACGGGGATATGATGTAATAATCATGATTATATAACTAGATGTAATAGACACAGGGATATGATGTAATAATCATGATTATATGACAAGATGTAATAGACACGGGGATATGTTGTAATAATCATGATTATATAACTAGATGTAATAGACACGGGGATATGATGTAATAATCATGATTATATGACAAGATGTAATAGACACGGGGATATGATGTAATAATCATGATTATATAACTAGATGTAATAGACACAGGGATATGATGTAATAATCATGATTATATGCCAAGATGTAATAGACACGGGGATATGGTGTAATAATCATGATTATATAACTAGATGTAATAGACACAGGGATATGATGTAATAATCATGATTATATGACAAGATGTAATAGACACGGGGATATGATGTAATAATCATGATTATATGACAAGATGTAATAGACACGGGGATATGTTGTAATAATCATGATTATATGACAAGATGAAATAGACACGAGAATATGCTGTTATAAATACTGAAATCTAAATATAATGATGGTCGTCGTATTGTATTTTTTTGTATTCACGAAAAACAGAT
The DNA here is from genome assembly GCF_902652985.1 of Pecten maximus. Taxonomy (NCBI): domain Eukaryota; kingdom Metazoa; phylum Mollusca; class Bivalvia; order Pectinida; family Pectinidae; genus Pecten; species Pecten maximus. Next base: position 33,552,322 of record NC_047029.1, on the reverse strand, counting down.
AATCACAAGGTCCTACGCCATTCTATTTTTCGGTCTAATAGATCGCATTTGATTGATAATAAACACAATCTGGCCACCGTTCAGTGGTAAAGTGGAGCCTCAATACTGTATACAGCATTTCTATAGTAGATGATGCCGACGTTCATTTAAACAATGATTGGTGAAAAATTCTTCATGAATTGACAAAGTACATGCTTTGATTTTGTGATACGGCGACATCAGTGGAGCTTAGATTACTAGAGACCTTCATTGTGACGTCATCAATGTCATTGTTATCAAACTAGTGATAACCTTGCATTGAACATTCTCACAAGCGTTAACCTAATATGTGTCTACTTTCGTTTTCCAGTCATGCAGTCACATAACTTGTTCTGGACTTTAGTAATTGGCATGGTCCAAGTGTTACTGCCTTTCGCCCTTTCTTGTGAGGTAAACGGCTGTTTTTGTTATGAAGAATATTTGAGCTGTCATAATCTGACGTCATTTCCTGCTCAGTTCCCGAAGGAATTAGAGGACCTATATTTCCATGACGTCACTTTTGATAAAATACCGACAGATGCTTTCCGTGGACTTAAGAACATGAAAACATTCAAGATATATCGCGGTTCAGTGGGGACAATAGAGAGATCGTCATTCAACGGATTTAAGAGATTACAGACAGTTTTCTTTGATAATGTGTCTATTGGCGAGATTCAAGGTCATGCCTTCGGTAGCCTTCGTAATATTTCGTTGACGTTCCAGTCATCATCGATTCCTGTCATACGATCCTATGCATTTGAAAACATCCGGAATGCGCATGCATTTGTTTTTGCCAATCTGAACATCGGGCATATTGAAAGTCGTGCGTTCGAGAATATCAGTGATATTGAGATGATTTCGTTTCGTATGTGTAACATAACTTCAATGGCCCCTCGATGTTTTCACAACTTCAACAGGATTAGATCATTTGGCTTCCACACTAACGAAATCGAAGATCTTTCATGTGGTAATATCGATAGTGCTATATCTGCCGTGACGGATCGTCTACAGGTTTTCTTTTTCAGCAACATCCTGTCGTGTAATTGTGATTTGGCCTGGATTGTTAACAATCCCATTATGACCATTGTCTTGCCTTATTCCAATCGATGTATTTTGCCTGGAACAAGAGGACATGTTAAAGTCGGTTTGGCAGATCTGACACTAGGGGTACTAAACTGTACACAACAAGACACCATTTGTCCTGATAATGAATTAACAGCAACAACAACGGAAGTGACGACACAAGCCACACATGCGCCTACATCATCTATGATGACTGATTTCGTCACAGGAACATTAGATATGACTTTTTCTACATCAGAGTTACCTGTATCCTCAGATAATTCTGTAAATAAATCTGACTTCGTGACAACATCTGCCGTTTCAGTAACAACAGAACCAGAAAGCACAACACCAAATTTCACAATAACTAGTATATTAACAAAAACCACAAAGGCGCCCTCTGTTTCCACCGGAAGTACAACTTCGTCTCAGAACGGAAACGAACAATCTTCGGTATCCCATCACGACACGATGATTGAAACAGTTACCAGTACTCTTCCAGGGACGAGTTCTCATCATACGATTTCGTCTTCCGAAACCACGGAAACAACTGTTACCCGTTCGGTGTCGGGGACACTGGCGATGTCACAGCACACGACATCGAGTACAAAAGCTGGTCACGGAGAGGCCAGTGGCGCCACCTATATCACGTGGTCTGTAATGACCTTGACATTTAATAGTTTATTATGTATATTCGTTAAGAGGATCGCAAATTAGGTTTCACTTTGAGCAATGGTTGATGGAATGGTAAACATAAAGTATAATCATAAAATATCCCCAGATACCAAACACCTCCCTCTGCTAATATATATAAATACTTTTATTATCATTTGTAATGATGCATGCCTTTTTATACTGTTCTTCCTCATTGCCATCGAAAAGCTGTGCTTGGGTGTGTAGTCTGGTCCTGCTACTTTACCGTGGCTTGGTGGTACAATGCGTGGATATAGACTCTTTTTTTTCGGAAACAGGATAAGACTGGTTTGCAATAAATCAACGGCATACAAGGTATCGAAGTAAATGCAGTAATCTTTACGGACAGACTGATCAAAGTAAACGATTCCTTGACGTATTTCAGTTGTCAATATTCCTATTTGAATCTTATCATATCGGGGAAAAAAACAAAAGCTTTCATAATGCGTACTGCTATTAGAGTATATTTTATGAGTTGCGCTCGTGCGAAAAAATACAATGATTAGGATATTTGTTTTATCGACTATAAAAAAAGTCTAACATTGTGGGAGGCCGAGTCATGTAGGCGTTGAACTGGAGCGGAGTCATGTAGGCGGAAAACCTGTAACTAACTAACATTGTGGGAGGCGGAGTCATGTAGGCGATGAACCAGTAACTAACATTGTTGGAGGCGGAGTTATGTAGGCGATAAGCCAGTTACTAACAGTGTGGGAGGCGGAATCATGTAGGCGATGAACCATTAACTAAATGACTTTGTTGGAGGCGGAGTCTTGTAGGCGATGAACCAGTTACTAACAGTGTTGGAGGCGGAGTCATGTAGGCGGTAAACCTGTAACTAACTGACTGTGTTGGAGGCGGAGTCTTGTAGGCGATGCACCAGTAACTAACAGTGTTGGAGGCGGAGTCATGTAGGCGGTAAACCTGTAACTAACATTGTGGGAGGCGGAGTAATGTAGGCGATGCACCAGTAAGTAACATTGTGGGAGGCGGAGTCATGTAGGCGGTAAACCTGTAACTAACATTGTGGGAGGCGAAGTCATGTAGGCGGTAAACCTGTAACTAACATTGTGGGAGGCGGAGTAATGTAGGCGGTAAACCTGTAACTAACAGTGTGGGAGGCGAAGTCATGTAGGCGGTAAACCTGTAACTAACATTGTGGGAGGCGAAGTCATGTAGGCGGTAAACCTGTAACTAACATTGTGGGAGGCGGAGTAATGTAGGCGGTAAACCTGTAACTAACAGTGTGGAAGGCGGAGTCTTGTAGGCGGTAAACCTGTTATTAAGTGTGGGAGGCGGAGTCATGTAGGCGTTAAACCTGTAACTAACAGTGTGGGAGGCGAAGTCATGTAGGCGGTAAACCTGTAACTAACATTGGAGGCGGAGTCTTGTAGGCGGTAAACCTGTAACTAACAGTGTGGAAGGCGGAGTCTTGTAGGCGGTAAACCTGTAACTAACTAACAGTGCGGGAGGCGGAGTCTTGTAGGCGGTAAACCTGTAACTAACATTGTGGGAGGCGGAGTCTTGTAGGCGGTAAACCTGTAACTAACTAACATTGTGGGAGGCGGAGTCTTGTAGGCGGTAAACCTGTTACTAACAGTGTGGGAGGCGGAGTCATGTAGGCGTTAAACCTGTAACTAACATTGTGGGAGGCGGAGTAATGTAGGCGTTAAACCTGTAACTAACAGTGTGGAAGGCGGAGTCTTGTAGGCGGTAAACCTGTAACTTAAGTGTGGGAGGCGGAGTCATGTAGGCGGTAAACCTGTAACTAACAGTGTGGGAGGCGGAGTCATGTAGGCGGTAAAACTTTAACTAACTAACTAACTAACAGTGCTTGTGACAGAGTTCTTGAGGTTATAGAACCAGTAACAAACATTGTCGGATATTTCAATGTACAAATGAATGTTTAAAGTGTAAATATATGCCATTTATCTGATATTGTCCCTTAAAATGATTTTTTAGCTGTCAAGCGTTATCTTATACCTTTGATTTACGTGGCGGTTAACACACGATTGATAAAACAGTTGGTAGACATCTTCGTCGCATCTGGTTTTCTGTGAGACTGGTGGACGTAATGGCGAAGTGCCATGTTGTGTGTCCCTTAAACAATCTGTGAGAATGTTCAGTAGTGTCGATCTGACAATCTCCTTGTGACCAAGAAAAAGGCAAAAATACATTTCATTTTCTTCGATCATGATAAGGAAGAGTATTTCACAGGGACAAATAATATTATGTTAGTTTTGATTAATTTTACAAGGAGGGGATTCTTATCAATGGCTAGATTGATGGCTGATCTTCCTGAAATTTCCATATACACTTTTTGTATAATTCATTTTAATCCATATTAAAGATATAAGCATTAGGTTATGAAAATCTTAAACTCGAATAAGAAAATATGTAAATTTTCTAATATTTCTTAATAAAATTCAATAAATATATCTTTTTTGTTCTCGATTCATTCACATGAAAAGGGTTATATCAATTACACAGACATATAGACGTCTTACCTGAATATTGATGTCTTCGCTGACAGAGATCAACAAAGATCAACAATAAGAGTTTATTTATTTTCTCCCAGTAGGTTAAAACGGTAGCTTCTCACATACAATGCTGTTGAAACTGAGTTTTTCATATTTAATAAAAAACGAATTTTGATTTTTCTGGAATACACACACATACATCGGAAGTAGTAGCTTACAAACTACTAAACATACTATAGGTCCTCCCTTCCATAATCCCTCCACTTGTTCTTTAGATTCTATACAAATTGATGGTCGATCTTTATTAGAATATGACAACATATTACTAGTATTTAACATGTGGAGCCAACAGGTGTACAGTGAAGTACAGCCTTAACTATGAACAGGTAGTTATAAGGTAACACATTTCTACCACAATAGGTGTACAGTGAAGTACAGCCACAATAGGTGGTAGGAATATGTTATTCAACTCCCAAGACATATAATAATCAGTCTATACCACGCGTGGAATAAACTCTAAATGCGTTTTGATTGGTTGACACAGTGACCTTTCATCGGGAATAGTTTTTAATCACTTGGTTCAATGCGTTTCGATTGGCTAACGCTTGAAGGCCACTAAACGCGGTCCCGGGAATAATCCCACAAGAAGTAGTTTGCAGTTTTTTTTTGTTTTTTGTTTTGCCATTTTTTAAAGATATATATATATAGTGATTTCTATCAATTCATTGCTTTGAAAATGATATACTTGCTTATTATTTTTTATGATTTGTAATAGATTGTAATATTTCCGTACCAATATTGTCAAACTAGCTTTTTTATGGTGGTAGTAGAAACAGATCACACAAACTCGCTGAAATTTGTGAAAAATAATTAACTTGAGTGAAAGAAATGCCATATACAGCAACCACTTGTTGTGTGAACTCTATATACAACAACCACTCGTTGTATAATCTCTATATACAACAACCAACCGTTGTGTATCCTCTATATACAACAACCACTCGTGGTGTAACATCTATATACAACAACCACTCGTTGTGTAAACTCTATATACAACAATTACTCCTGTAACCTCTATATACAACAATCACTCGTGGTGTAACATCTATATACAACAACCACTCGTGGTGTAACATCTATATACAACAACCACTCGTTGTGTAACCTCTGTATACAACAACCACTCGTTGTGTAACCTCCATATACAACAACCACTCGTTGTGTATTCTCTGTTACAACAACCACTCGTTGTGTAACATCTATATACAACAACCACTCGTTGTGTAACCTCTATATACAACAACCACTCGTTGTGTAACCTGTATACTCAACAACCACTCGTTGTGTAACATCTATATACAACAACCACTCGTTGTGTAACCTCTACATACAACAACCACTCGTTGTGTAACCTCTATATACAACAACCACTCGTTGTGTATCCTCTATATACAACAACCATTCGTTGTGTAACCTCTTTATACAACAACCACTCGTTGTGTAACATCTATATACCACAACCACTCGTTGTGTAACCTCTATATACAACAACCACTCGTTGTGTAACCTCTACATACAACAACCACTCGTTGTGTAACCTCTATATACAACAACCACTCGTTGTGCATCCTCTATATACAACAACCATTCGTTGTGTAACCTCTTTATACAACAACCACTCGTGGTGTAACATCTATATACAACAACCACTCGTTGTGTAACCTCTATATACAACAACCACTCGTTGTGTTACTTCTATATATTAAACATTTAAGTGAATTGTGTTGGGAATCAATGAAAGAAAACAAAAGACACAAATTAATGTTCTCAGCCCTCCGTTCCTAAATCGCACTCAGAACCATAACTTCAGAAAGTCTAAATACAATTCGTCCTATACTCTGGAAAAAATCATTTATTCATCTGCCATTTTTCCAAAAAAAAAAACGAAAAAAAAACGAGAGATTGAGACCACTTACCTGAGGAAGTCTCCACCAACTACCTGCAACTCTGTCTCGTGACCACTTACCTGAGGAAGTCTCCACCAACTACCTGTAACTCTGTCTCGTGACCACTTACCTGAGGAAGCCTCCACAAACTACCTGTAACTCTGTCTCGTGACCACTTACCTGAAGAAGTCTCCATCAACTACCTGTAACTGTCTCGTGACCACTTACCTGAGGAAGTCTCCATCAACTACCTGTAACTCTGTCTCGTGACCACTTACCTGAGGAAGCCTCCATCAACTACCTGTAACTGTCTCGTGACCACTTACCTGAGGAAGCCTCCATCAACTACCTGTAACTCTGTCTCGTGGACGCTTACCTGAGGAAGCCTCCACCAACTACCTGTAACTCTGTCTCGTGACCACTTACCTGAGGAAGCCTCCACCAACTACCTGTAACTCTGTCTCGTGACCACTTACCTGAGGAAGTCTCCACCAACTACCTGTAACTCTGTCTCGTGACCACTTACCTGAGGAAGCCTCCATCAACTACCTGTAACTCTGTCTCGTGACCACTTACCTGAAGAAGTCTCCATCAACTACCTGTAACTCTGTCTCGTGACCACTTACCTGAGGAAGTCTCCATCAACTACCTGTAACTCTGTCTCGTGACCACTTACCTGAGGAAGTCTCCACCAACTACCTGTAACTGTCTCGTGACCACTTACCTGAGGAAGCCTCCATCAACTACCTGTAACTCTGTCTCGTGACCACTTACCTGAGGAAGTCTCCACCAACTACCTGTAACTCTGTCTCGTGACCACTTACCTGAGGAAGTCTCCACCAACTACCTGTAACTCTGTCTCGTGACCACTTACCTGAGGAAGTCTCCATCAACTACCTGTAACTGTCTCGTGACCACTTACCTGAGGAAGTCTCCATCAACTACCTGTAACTCTGTCTCGTGACCACTTACCTGAGGAAGCCTCTATCAACTACCTGTAACTCTGTCTCGTGACCACTTACCTGAGGAAGCCTCCAACAACTACCTGTAACTCTATCTCGTGACCACTTACCTGAGGAAGTCTCTATCAACTACCTGTAACTCTGTCTCGTGACCACTTACCTGAGGAAGTCTCCACCAACTACCTGTAACTGTCTCGTGACCACTTACCTGAGGAAGTCTCCATCAACTACCTGTAACTCTGTCTCGTGACCACTTACCTGAGGAAGTCTCCATCAACTACCTGTAACTCTGTCTCGTGACCACTTACCTGAGGAAGCCTCCACCAACTACCTGTAACTCTGTCTCGTGACCACTTACCTGAGGAAGTCTCCATCAACTACCTGTAACTGTCTCGTGACCACTTACCTGAGGAAGCCTCCATCAACTACCTGTAACTGTCTCGTGACCACTTACCTGAGGAAGCCTCCACCAACTACCTGTAACTCTGTATCGTGACCACTTACCTGAGGAAGTCTCCACCAACTACCTGTAACTCTGTCTCGTGACCACTTACCTGAGGAAGTCTCCATCAACTACCTGTAACTCTGTCTCGTGACCACTTACCTGAGGAAGCCTCCATCAACTACATGTAACTGTCTCGTGACCACTTACCTGAGGAAGTCTCCACCAACTACCTGTAACTCTGTCTCGTGACCACTTACCTGAGGAAGTCTCCATCAACTACCTGTAACTCTGTCTCGTGACCACTTACCTGAGGAAGTCTCCATCAACTACCTGTAACTCTGTCTCGTGGACGCTTACCTGAGGAAGTCTCCATCAACTACCTGTAACTCTGTCTCGTGACCACTTACCTGAGGAAGCCTCCACCAACTACCTGTAACTCTGTCTCGTGGACGCTTACCTGAGGAAGTCTCCATCAACTACCTGTAACTCTGTCTCGTGGACGCTTACCTGAGGAAGCCTCCACCAACTACCTGTAACTGTCTCGTGACCACTTACCTGAGGAAGTCTCCATCAACTACCTGTAACTCTGTCTCGTGACCACTTACCTGAGGAAGCCTCCATCAACTACCTGTAACTCTGTCTCGTGGACGCTTACCTGAGGAAGTCTCCATCAACTACCTGTAACTCTGTCTCGTGGACGCTTACCTGAGGAAGCCTCCACCAACTACCTGTAACTGTCTCGTGACCACTTACCTGAGGAAGTCTCCATCAACTACCTGTAACTCTGTCTCGTGACCACTTACCTGAGGAAGCCTCCATCAACTACCTGTAACTCTGTCTCGTGGACGCTTACCTGAGGAAGTCTCCATCAACTACCTGTAACTCTGTCTCGTGGACGCTTACCTGAGGAAGCCTCCACCAACTACCTGTAACTGTCTCGTGACCACTTACCTGTGGAAGCCTCCATCAACTACCTGTAACTCTGTCTCGTGGACGCTTACTGATCACACTACTCTATTAACGAACTCTTTAAATTGTATTAAGTAAACATAAAATAACATTTATTATTATTATGATGATTTGTGACCACATATATAGTTATCTTCCTTGTTGAAAATCATTTGTTTACGATGGAAATGGTTTTTTTTTATCTAATTAAGAGTGTACAACATTATGAAGATGAAGATATACGGTCAAAGTAATTACCTTCTGGATGTCAGTTAATCATGGATAATTTAATCCAACTGTATCCAAGTAAAATTGTGTAAAGTACAGTAGAAATAGGTTGTCTTAAAAGCCAAGTTTCATTCCAATTGATGTTAAAAGGAATAGCGCGTGATCAGATTTTGACCAATCAGCAAGTTTGATCTTATTAGAAAATGTGTCATTTTTACATTAACGTTACCATGTCGTCATGATAATATTACTGTGTGAAATTTAATTATTTTTTTTTAACATTTGATTAGCCCGAGTTTCCTGTGGCCCTGGCACCAGACTGGGACATTCCTACACCAGACATCTAGATGTCAGAATGTCCAAATCTGGTGTCAGGTCCAGAGGAAACTTGTCATTTAATATGAAAGGGTGATACTTACTAGAAGGTATATTATGAAAAACAAAATCGATGATAAAGCGCGCCTCTGACATTGAGGTCCGTATATAATGTGATACACGAAAATCTGACTTCATAAACGCAAGAATCAATAAACAACGTGCGGCGATCAACGTCATAGCACTTTATAAAGTTGATTTCTATGTTGAATATGACTTAATCTAGAGAGCTTTACTTCAAGGTGAAATGTCATGTTTATAAAGTCACGGCGTATAATAGATTGTTGGGCAGGGTTGATGAAACACGGACACAACATTCATATCTGTCAGGCAGTAATGACGATCTAAACACATAAACAGTCAGGGAATGGGCGATAAGATGGCCGAATACAGACCGTGTTTACGTAACTGGCTCTGTAGCCAAGGACAGCTTGTCTGACTGTTTTATCGCATACATACCACACCCTGACGGACGAAAATATATCACCATGATGTTATATTGGTGTTCATATCGGGGCACGAATACGAAGTTACATTTCCACACTTTTCCATTTAAGAGACCTTTTTCAGTATGATGAGAAGTGTAGAAATGTGAGAAATTTTTGAGTTCTTGGTATACATTAGATCAAATCTAAAAGTTATACATGAATTTTAATCTTTGTGGAATAATGTTTTTCACATTGAAATTATATCGCCTGGAAACTGTACAGTGATAGAAATGCGTGCAAACACGGGGTGCTTGATTCAAATAATTTTTATTTGAGGGAGCGAATGTTACCCGGTCGGTTTTACGGTGGTCATTTATTATTTTCGTTGATTAGCGTTAAGAAGCGAATGCGAACATTTCCTCGTATAAATATACCAATGTCATTTCGCGAAATGTAACGTGCGAGAAACTAAAATGTTTTAATATACTCTTCATAATTAGCATTAATAGACAATGTAAAAAAAACACCTTTCTCTGATACGGGACGACTGCGCTAATTCGCGTCCACGCTAATAAATCATATTTTACAATTTTCTGTGTTTGCGCTTAAATTTGACTGCGCTAAAATAAGTACATTTACAGTATATAATACAATATGAAACTCCAGAATTACCCAGCATCACATGTAGAGTGCACGTGCGGCGTAGGTATTCTGATGTCACCAAATATCGCGCGTAACATCAATTGTATATTTCGTAATAAATTATCGGCTTTGAACGAATCTGTTTTTACTACTGGTATAACGCTATCATGAAAATTCCCACCAATTGAATGTCAAACACAAGATTACAATCCAAACAAATACTCCAACGTTTGCAATTTTGTTATTTTATGGAAAATGCCTTAATCCATGCTGCACAGTGTTTTCATCGCCGCCGTTACAAACAACCGTAAAACAACTCGTTTGATTTCGTCTATAATATTTTGACACGAGTTAAACATTTGTTATTTTCGGTGTTGTTTTAGCCAGGATGTTTTCTATTTTAATTTTTTGTTAAATTGCATTCTAACGACCGCTATATCAGACACAAACACCGTCAAAGTGGATACCTGGTGCCCGCTAGACAACTATCTCAATAGCTGCTTCCCACGGTCACGATGGCTACTATTTCCTATCACTGTTTTTCGGCATAGCCGTATAATTTTCTTTTGGCTCCGGATATGACGCGACAGGTGGCGTTACTGGTCAAGATGAAGTATGTGATTGGTCAATGTAGCGGTAAATGCAAAATGCAGATATGCAGTTAAAGACGAAACAAAATTAAGATTGATTGCAAGCTGAATAAGTGGATGTATTTATTCAAATGACACATTAATAAAATTATATTCCTCATTCAAATGCAGTCTTATTATCACCAAAAATGATTCAAACTGATATAATTTTGTTATCCGTGCTGAAACGCATTCATTGATTAGTTCGTTAATTTATTTCACCAGCAGTTTTACATTATAACCACCAGCATTAAAACTATGCCGTTTGCCTTGTATATACAAGATACTAATCAAATATATTTAAACCAGAGAGCAGTCAGCCATTTTTTTATTAGATGTAAGTAATTTACATTAAAAGTAATAAAGAACGTGAACACGAACTTACATTAACTTAAACGTACAGAATCACTTAATATGTTATCTTTAGCTGTTGTATGTCTCTAGATTTGACTTTTGTCTTTTTTCTCGACTTGGTACGCGTCCAAGTGTTCGTTGCGCTCAACAACATTAGTTATATGGTACTTGTCAAACCAAGGTCCGGTAATGGTCACGTCAAATTCGTTCGGGGTTTCGCCGACCTGAAACAAAAGAATACACATGAAAAAACAAAATTGAACATTCCTTTGATGACGAAATTTCAGTTCTATACTTATCTGTCGCTTTTGTTTGTCTAAATGTGGACATGGTGTTAAAGATCGTGCTTACCTCCAAACAACCATTTTCTGCTGTGGCATTGACAAATGGGATCCACGCTGTTACCACATGTGTGTCATAGCTTTCGACGTCAAAATATGCCGAATCTATGGACAGGCAAAAGTGTCATTATATAGTACACCCAAGGCAGCGAATTTCCTAAAATTCATCATACAAATGACTTATTATCGATAGTTGGAGACTTCTTTTACCTGTCATTGGGATGTCAGGTGGCGCAGTGGTAATGCACTCGTCTTCCATTTAAGCAGCCGGGTTTCGATTTCCCGACCGGACATGAAAAATAATGAGGCGACCTGCCCGCCCACGTAGGTTTCCTCATTTCATTCTAGGATTTTTATAATTTATCCCGAAATTGCCATAACCTAATTAAAGATTGTTATAATTTATTCAAAGACTGTTATAACTTATTCCATGATTGTTATAACTTATTCCACGATTGTTACAACTTATTCCACGATTGTTACAACTTATTCCACGATTGCTACAACTTATTCCACGATTGTTATAACTTATTCCAGAATTGTTATAACTTATTCCACGATTGTTATAACTTATTCCACGATTGCTACAACTTATTCCACGATTGTTACAACTTATTCCACGATTGCTACAACTAATTCCACGATTGTTACAACTTATTCCACGATTGCTACAACTTATTCAAAGACTGTTATAACTTATTCCATGATTGTTATAAATTATTCCACGATTGTTATAACTTATTCCACGATTGCTACAACTTATTCCACGATTGCTACAACTTATTCAAAGACTGTTATAACTTATTCCATGATTGTTATAACTTATTCCACGATTGTTATAACTTATTCCAAGATTGTTACAACTTATTCCACGATTGTTATAAATTATTCCATGATTGTTATAACTTATTCCATAATTGTTATAACTTATTCCACGATTGTTACAACTTATTCCACGATTGCTACAACTTATTCCATGATTGTTACAACTTATTCCACGATTGCTACAACTTATTCCATGATTGTTATAACTTATTCCACGATTGTTATAACTTATTCCACGATTGTTATAACTTATTCCACGATTGTTATAAATTATTCCACGATTGTTATAACTTATTCCACGATTGCTAAAACTTATTCCACGATTGTTATAACTTATTCCATGATTCATATAACTTATTCCACGATTGCTAAAACTTATTCCATGATTGTTATAACTTATTCCACGATTGTTATAACTTATTCCACGATTGTTATAACTTATTCCATGATTGTTATAACTTATTCCATGATTGTTATAACTTATTCCACGATTGTTATAACTTATTCCACGATTGTTATAACTTATTCCACGATTGTTATAACTTATTCCACGATTGTTATAACTTATTCCACGATTGTTATAACTGATTCCACGATTGTTACAACTTATTCCATGATTGTTATAACTTATTCCACGATTGTTATAACTTATTCCACGATTGTTATAACTTATTCCATGATTGTTATAACTTATTCCACGATTGTTACAACTTATTCCATGATTGTTATAACTTATTCCATGATTGTTATAACTTATTCCACGATTGTTATAACTTATTCCACGATTGTTATAACTTATTCCACGATTGTTATAACTTATTCCACGATTGTTATAACTTATTCCACGATTGTTATAACTTATTCAAGAATTGTTATAACTTATTCCACGATTGTTATAACTTATTCCAGAATTGTTATAACTTATTCCACGATTGTTACAACTTATTCCATGATTGTTATAACTTATTCAAGAATTGTTATAACTTATTCCACGATTGTTATAACTTATTCCACGATTGTTATAACTTATTCCACGATTGTTATAACTTATTCCACGATTGTTATAACTTATTCCAGAATTGTTATAACTTATTCCACGATTGTTACAACTTATTCCATGATTGTTATAACTTATTCAAGAATTGTTATAACTTATTCCATGATTGTTACAACTTATTCCACGATTGTTATAAATTATTCCATGATTGTTATAACTTATTCCTGGATCTTTGTAAAATAAGTCTAGTTTAGTATTTAGTTGGGTGCCAAAAGGAATAGAAGTAAATGCAACGTCCAGTCCGGAACTTACTCTAGATGGAGGCTTTATCCAGCTACATGACCACGAAAATGCAGTACGTCATACCCTGGTGCCAGGGAACAAGTGTTTCCGAGTGCCCAGGAATTTTTGGTCGGAGGTTCCAGACAGCGTGAGCGGAAATTTCAGGTCCAATTAATTGTTCAATGATGTTGAGAAGTCGATCAGGTGACCACAAATCCCGAAATGCCTGTAGGGAATAAAATAAAGTCTGTTTCAGATTTTTTACCGCTGATGTTAGGTACTAACACTATTCTTATTGGTGAACAGAAATATGATATATGCTATCGTATTACCATCTATATACTTCAACAGGCTCTATTTTCGCTGTTTTCCGCGATAAAATGAAATGGCGAAAAAATAAGATACACAGCTAGTTGAGAATACATAACAGTGATACTGATAGGGGTAATTAAGTTTCCCAGTCAAATTACCTGTGGTATTTTTTCCCAGTCTAATTACCTGTAGTAGTTTTCCCAGTCAAATTACCTGTAGTAGTTTTCCATGTCAAATTACCTGTGGTATTTCTCCATGTCAAATTACCTGTGGTATTTTTACCAGTCTAATTACCTGTGGTAGTTTTACCAGTCTAATTACCTGTGGTAGTTTTCCCAGTTTTAGCAGAAGCATGACTGCGCCGGGCCATTCCTTCTCGAGTTCAATCAAACGTTTCTCGAAGCCTACTCCTCACACAGATCTGTAGCATGAAGAAAGGGGATGTATTGACTGTTACTGCCAATACTCTCTCGGAAGGTTCAAATAAATGACCGGTTTTTTTTTTATCTCCTTTGCCCAATAATGTCATCAAAATCCATTCAGGGGTTCATGACTAGTAGGGATTTAAATGATTCACGGACGGGTCAGTTGAGTTAAAACTACGGCAGGTAATCCAGTGAATAAAGTGTATGTCGCCAAAATGAAACTTACTGGGAAATGTGCATTTTACCCAAGAAGTGAAAGCTATAAACTTCATATTGATACGAGAGATTTACTCTCAAGGGAAAAAAAGTGCTGCAAGCACCAAATCATAAAAACTCTCAATTCGACCAGAAGTATCACTTATTACCGCAAAGGCATACTGCATTTAGGCGTTACTTTCATTGCTGGTAGACACAGAAGCTCATATAATCCTCATTGGGGCACAGATTTAATCAATAGAAATTTAGCATTTTTCTGATGTCCGAACGAAGGAATCCCCCTTTAAAAGACATGAAGGCGTTTTCCTAATGGAAGACTAAGGCTATTTGTTCAAATTGATTTAAAAAATATCAAGGTTCGGACTTCATGTTTTACACGAAAGCTATCTAGACTTGCGTAATAATAACGTGAAATGGGACGTGTGTGTACGTGTGTGCACGTGTGTGTAAGTATGAATTGGTCACCGTTTGGTCCGATTGACTGACCAATTGACCTTATACGGTCCGCTACGATATCGCGATCCAATCACAAAAGGGCTTCAAACCAAACTATACTACATGTACTTACATCTCGTAAAAAAGTAAAAATGTTGACATGGAGTATAGCTATGTATTATATAAGTCATACGTCACCTGACTTGGGGTAAACAATACTAGAATATTGAACTGTACTTGACCTGTCTATTAACAATCATTACCACTAACACTGAACTCCAGACGACCTTTCAATACAAACGAAAGTTACTATTGTTGACAAACGTTTCTGATTTTATTTTGTTAACGATCTCGAAGCAGCTTACGTTTAATAAAGGCATTGCCTGGGGCTAAGAGTGTACGAAGTAGAGAGAGAGCAAAACAAAGGTCCAATGGGCTCGTACCGCTCAATTGTTCCTCAGGTGATGAAGATGGATGGACGGGCGGGCGACGGACGACGGCCGCCGCACCACGGACGTCATCACTTTATACTCACTGTTTATTTTACCAGCCTTGAACAGTTTTTTTTAACAAGATCGTCCACCAACTAATCAATCGCCAACCGGCATGGTTCCTGTTCAGCTGGTTCGAAGAAGTTGTCCACCATCAGGTAGCCCTAAAACATTTCCTGTATCCATTTGTAAACATTTTTACTGTAAAACGACGTCAAAGAGGCCTGTGAATTAGCTTATCAATTTAGCTAGACTTTAATATTGAACACAAAATCTCTAGCATGATTATAATACACCAGAGATATATTTCAAATGTTTAGGATATAATAAAACATTGAAGAATGTCCACTTTCTACAGAAAATAATTCGCGATAAAGGATCCACTCCATATTACTCATTGACTTTAACCCGAAAGTACTATAACGTTTGTAAATAGTTGCTACACTATAACCGTGCATTTATAACGTCAGGGGTTGATTTTGGACAATAGATGTACGTTTTTGTATATACATGTATCGTAAGATAGCATTGTTATAGGAAACAACAATCCTTAATTTTATACATAGAAATGTCGTAATATGTTACGTCATAACGCAAGAAAAAAAATCACGAGAAACCATTGAATGACGTCATTTATGTCGAACATATCATGTGTTTTGATTGTATTAGAATTTGGGAGTAAAGATCGCCAATAAAATCTCCAATAGATGAATAGCTTCAACCACAGACGTCTGTTTCTGATTTGTATCAACACAGATATGGTTTGGAAAGCAATTACTAAAAAAATCTACCTGTTTAAAGTACCTGTCGACCTGTTCTTTCGTCAACTGCCCAGGTTTCCTTTCCTTCGGTTGTATGGGAGGTTCAGTAAACACTTTCGGATAAGTTTTCCCAGTAAAACCTGGGGGTAATACTTCCGCCGCCATCATAATGTATTACACTACAGAAGACTGTTTTCGTTCTGGTATTGCTGTATACGCACGTAAAGTTTATGTAGAATCTGACCCAAATCTCCATGGATCGCCAGTTACATGAACATCTAACAACATCCCAATACTTGGCAATAGGGGTCACGTTCTGATGACCTTTGAGATGTGTGTATTTCACTTTCAGAGCGAATTGTCCATTTGCCGATGCCATTTCGTTACAGCAAGCATCTGAAGCAAACCATTTCGGTACAGCATGTACTATATATTTTGTCGGACGAAATGACTTGAAATAAATTGACAGATTATGCAAGTGATGAACTTTAGTCGTGCTAATTCGGACATATCATAAATTCACTTCCAAGATTCTGGAAGTAGTCATTTGATTGGCTAATCCAAAAGGTCACCCTGACGTGACCCCTGATGGGATGTTCTTAGATGTTCATGTAACGTAGTAAGAATGACCATCTATATTTTAATTAGATTGGGTCTGGTCAAGGTTAAACGGTCATAGCCGATGGGGGTCAGTAAAAGTATGAATGCCTCGCGAGTACATGTATGTGTAAACACTGGAGTAGCCCGAGTTTTCTCTGGCCCTGTCACCATGTCTGGTACATGGTGACAGGACCAGAGGAAACTCGGGCTAACACTGGAGTTGAATTGTGCTTTGGTAATTTTCTAAAACAAGGTAGTAGGGTATGTGTCTGGGTCCGATTGACCCGGACAAGATCGTAGGTATGATAGAATCCCAGTACTTAATGAACATGACAAAAGGTCAGGATGGGTTACAACGTTCTGACATCGTCAGAGTCCGTAAATCGCAACGTAACTAGTAACGTTATGACAACGTCAGAGTGACGTAAATCGCAACGTAACTAGTAACGTTCCGACAACGTCAGAGTGACGTAAATCGCAACGTAACTAGTAACGTTCCGACAACGTCAGAGTGACGTAAATCGCAACGTAACTAGTAACGTTCTGACAACGTCAGAGTGACGTAAATCGCAACGTAACTAGTAACGTTCCGACAACGTCAGAGTGACGTAAATCGCAACGTAACTAGTAACGTTCCGACAACGTCAGAGTGACGTAAATCGCAACGTAACTAGTAACGTACCGACAACGTCAGAGTGACGTAAATCGCAACGTAACTAGTAACGTACCGACAACGTCAGAGTACGTAAATCACAACGTAACTAGTAACGTACTGACAACGTCAGAGTAACGTAAATCGCAACGTAACTAGTAACGTTCTGACAACGTTAGCTCAACGTAAATTAGAACGTAAACAGTAACGTTCTGACAACGTTATCACGATGTTTTCCACAACATTTTAACAAAACGTTCTTACAACGTCACTGCAACGTTATTCAAAACGTAACTAATGACGTTTGATAACATTCCAGGGAGTCTACAGCGTCACGTTGCTTAACGTGGACCTGGGTGTTGGTGTTCCCTACTCCTATATACGATAGGTTATAGTCCGCCTGATTACATTACAAGAATAGTACATGGCACAAGCGAAATTTTCTCGCCATGTTGAACCTCAAACATTGTTGGACTAGGAATTTGGTCAAGGAATTAGAAAATATACATCAAGAAAAAGATCTTAGGGTCATATTTGAGATTCAATCTTTACTTGGCAGAATGTGTAAAAAAAAAAAGCAAATATGACTTATATGAAGGACCTAAAATAAATAACCAAATGTTCCTGCCCCTGTACAAAGCCCTAATGAGACGTCATCTAGAGTTTGACGTTACGGCATGGAACCCAACACTGGCAAAAGATACACAGACAACATAGTATAACGACCTGCAACTGGTCTATGGACTTAAGGAAAAGGCGTAAACATTGCCTTTATTGGATACAGGAGAAAAAGGACCAATGTCAAACAAATATCTAGTATAATGAATGGCATTAACAAACTTAGCCAAAACACGGCCGAAAATTGTTCAAACTCTCCAATGAGACCAGAACAAGTTGCCACAGCGAAAATCTGGACAAAACATTTTTTTTGCAGTGAGAGTAGTTGATGACTAGAACAGTTTGTGGGTGAAGTTGTGAGTCCCTCTAATCTCAATATCTTTAAATCTTGCTTAAACCGTGACTAGAAGACATTCCAATCAAATCTAATCCACGTTTCTACAATGCCCAAGAGTTCTATTAGCAATGATTGACCAGTGTTCATAAAACAGAAATATAGTCTGTAGTGTGACAAAGAAACTTTTTTTATCAAAACTATATATAAATGTCATCAGGACCAAATCAACAGGCACAGAGTGTGCAATATGTGTATATATATATATATAGTGTGGAAATTATATTTCAACATTTTCAATGGTAAAGACATGGTGTAGTAAACAGTAAATCCAGCTTTTAATAGTGAAAATTTAATCTCTGTTTAAAAACTTAAATATGAACAGGTAAATAAAAATTCTTTAAAAACAACAGTCTACAGTTACATATACAATTACATCTTATAAAAACATTTAATTACCATAATTACTGCACAACATGAAATGTCTTGGGGAATTTTCTTTTGAGTTATAAAGCTATTCAGCTTGTATGAAGCTATTTCGATTGTTTGAAGCTATTTCAATTGTTTGAAGCTATTTCAATCATTTGAAGCTATTTCAATTGTTTGAAGCTGTTTGAAGCTATTTGAAGCTATTTCGATTGTTTGAAGCTATTTCGATTGTTTGAAGATATTTCAATCATTTGAAGCTATTTCAATTGTTTGAAGCTGTTTGAAGCTATTTCGATTGTTTGAAGCTATTTCGATTGCTTCTTGAACAACAAAATCTGGTCTTGTATCACAACAAAATTTTTTATAAGCCTATTTACTGTAAATTTAATTTTTGTTTTTTGCCGGCAAAGATTAATAGCAACGAAATAGTTTCAATTACAGGTACAGTAGGCCTTTTTTTACTGTAAATCGTGAAATTAAAACGCAATGAAAAAAGTGTTTAGCACCAAAATACAAGTTGAGTTGATTTAAAGTATTTATTTTCATTCGTCTTTACAATGTTTACATGTCTGGGGGAATAAAATGGCGGGGTGGGTGGGGTGGGGAGAAGGATTGTTAGAAAAACCCAAAAAACATTTCATATTTTAAATTATGTAATATAAAATGTAAATACAAAACATGATATCTATAATCTTCCATGAGGATTGACCTTGTACTGAGTCACGAACAAAATATGATATCAATAATCTTCCATGAGGATTGACCTTGTACCGAGTCAACAACCAAAACATGTTTCACATATTGTGATATTTATTTATTTAAAATATATTGACTTTAAAAAAACATTTTCAACAGGTTGATAAATCACGGTAACAACCTCAATGCAAGTCAATAACTGTAAATTCATATTCATTCTAATGACTAAATAAAGCAGGAAAAACAGCTAAGTGGAGCACCTCTGTTTAATTTAATCGATACAGCAGTATTTTATACCATACATGACAGAACATAGGAATGTACACTTGTATTTTATACCTAAAATCACACAGAATAGGAAGAGACATATTGCACACAACTCAAAACTAAAGGTAATATATCAAGTGTATTATTAAAATTATTAAAAACTACAATCCTACATCAACTAAACAATTATAAATCCCCCCCGGAGTCTGAGGAGAAAGGCCTGGTAATTACATCCTGTCCGAGTCTGAGGAGAAAGGCCTGGTAATTAAATCCTGTCTGAGTCTGAGGAGAAAGGCCTGGTAATTAAATCCTGTCTGAGTCTGAGGAGAAAGGCCTGGTAATTACATCCTGTCTGAGTCTGAGGAGAAAGGCCTGGTAATTACATCCTGTCTGAGTCTGAGGAGAAAGGCCTGGTAATTACATCCTGTCCGAGTCTGAGGTGAAAGGCCTGGTAATTAAATCCTGTCTGAGTCTGAGGAGAAAGGCCTGGTAATTACATCCTGTCTGAGTCTGAGGAGAAAGGCCTGGTAATTACATCCTGTCTGAGTCTGAGGAGAAAGGCCTGGTAATTACATCCTGTCTGAGTCTGAGGAGAAAGGCCTGGTAATTACATCCTGTCTGAGTCTGAGGAGAAAGGCCTGGTAATTACATCCTGTCGGTGTCTGAGGAGAAAGGCCTGGTAATTACATCCTGTCTGAGGAGAAAGGCCTGGTAATTAAATCCTGTCTGAGTCTGAGGTGAAAGGCCTGGTAATTACATCCTGTCTGAGTCTGAGGAGAAAGGCCTGGTAATTACATCGTTTTCACACAATAGAACTTTTTCCGTAAAAAAATGTGAACTTCATTTATTTTATAACAATTGCTAAAACAATATCAATCAGCTTGTTGTCCCAGATTTAAGCATCTGGGTTCTTAGTGTGGAAGGAAACTGGAGAACCAAGGAAAAACCACGTGGTCGGACAGTTGATGCCATTACTTGTCACGTCGGGGAATCGAACCCTGGCCGCCAAGGTGAAAGGCAAGTGTGTTACCACTGTACCACTTGACCACACTTAGCTTTTCCCATCACTCCATACCAGCTGTTTACAACCAGATAAGTGTATAAATATCAATACTGGAGTATTTTAGGTACAAGTCCATATAATAGGAACCCTATCAGTCACTTTTGTAATGAAGAAGAGTTTGGATTTATTATGCGGTTAAATCAATTTATCACTTTATACTTCAGTTCTACAATATAAACACCCATAGAGGTTTTATTGATACAGAGCAGTAAAACCAGGGGATCTCGCAGTAATTTATAATAAAAACTTAATTTGTTTTACAACAACTATGAAAAAGGTTAACTTTTATTAATCAGTCTTTATGTCATGGATGGTAGCACACAAGGTCTTGTTTCTGGAGGAAACCACTTAAAAAGTTAGAGGAAATCAATCTGGTCCAGCAGGTAACCCCATATCGTTTCACAAACATGATTTATAACTATATAATAATCCGAAATGATCGTAAAACATAGAAATATATCGTGTTACGGTGTAAATATATTGCATTGTCATGTTATAGACTTTTCTGACCTGGGTTCATATTGCTTTTATATACATGGAGACATTTTCTTGATATTGAGGTCCTATATCTTAATGTATAATGTTGGTATCCCTGTTTGATCAAGTTTTGGCATGATTAACGTGTAACTTAACTCACAAATACATTCATCTTCAGAGAAACAAATACATTCATCTTCAGAGAATTATTGCTACAGTAAACCTGATCATGCTATCTTTGTCATGAGTTGTTATTAACAGGGCGTATCATTGGTTGATAAGGTAAATAATATATTTAACAGGGCATATCATTGGTTGATAAGGTAAATAATATATTTAACAGGGCATATCATTGGTTGATAAGGTAAATAATATATTATCCTATCATTTGTACCCTATTATAGGATACCATTATCACTTTAACAATATGTACATATTTATATATTACAAGGTCTTATCTTTGTTTTTGGTTCCAATATAATTACCAGCTAAATTGCTCTACAAATATTCAAAAATAGTCTTTAAAAAAAACAAAAATTAAAATCTATTAAGCTGAAAAAATCCCTGGAATGTCTACTATTCTTCTTGTCAAAGTACAAGTATGTGTCACAAAAATCAAATAAAAGCATTTAAAAAAAATAATGCATCTTAAACTCTATATCATGTCATGAACAAACCAGCTAAAATAAAAAATTTAAAACATTTTAGCATAAATCAATGAACAACAAATCAATAGATAATTTCAAAAAATAGTGCATCAGAGGACCTGTTTAACCAGATAAAATGATATGCCAGTGGTATGTTTGTCTGACTAAGGTGGGAGAATCAATCAATACAATTGTTTTACATACTGAATATATTTCATAAAACACAAATGTAGGTCGTAAAAACAAATTAACATTAGAATCACAACATTAGAATCACAAAAGTCTACCTTAGAGTCTAAAGGGCAAATGGTGGCCACTTGGTAATGATCAACACCACATCATTATGCTTATAGAATACTGGAATACTATCATGAATTGGCATCTTAATTTTGTAAGATGCATCAGTTTTTGAAATCATCCATTAATCAACATAATATACAAATTAAAAAAAAATATATATGCATAAATGGTGGTCTTAAAAGGTGCATTAATTGTCACAATCAACAGTAGATTACTTATATCGTACAGGTGTTCAATATTAAACACTAGTAAAATGAAACTAACCTGAATCCTTGAATGATAAAATTTGTTCAATATTAAATATTGTAAAGTGAAACTAACCTGAATTCATGAATGATAAAATATAACTATAATTTTCTAATGAAGAGGTTTATCACAGCAAAATGAGTATCACATTGGCGTTCTTACTTTAATGATCTGAACCAAATATGGCACAATTGTTTACAAGTTCTGTGAATTTCAATCAAAGTTAGATTTTACATAACAATGTTCATCCAGACCATGTTTGTTATTGTCATTAATAACATATTCTGTGAAAATCCATTTCTCATCAACAGAACGCAAAAGAAGACAAACATTCACCGAGAAGGGATAAAATATTTTGAATGTGTTTTTAAATATCTTGTCTTGTGCATTAATATTATTCATGGTCAGAATGATCAGAAAAAGTAATCATTTAATAAATTTGTCAATGTCAAATCATGACAATTTTGTCAAAAGCAGGAGACAAAATGACCTGAAATTATCTAAAAAAGCTAATCAGAACACTACCTCATGCTTTAAAATAAGGTTTCTAATGTTAAACTAAATCATTTCCAAGACCCTGACCTTATTTATTTTAAAGCTAGAAACATCTATATCAGGAATATGACCCTGGCTTTATGCTTTGGATCGCTTTGCCCGCAAAACCAGGAAAAGAAAAGATATCAGCCGGAATCCCACAAAAAGGGCTGTCATCACCAATAAGTCCAGAAGCTGATTGTCCTGTAACCATAGAAACACATGATTATGTTAATATGGACATCTATTTATGATGAGGTGTTAGCTTTTATTCTGAAGAGATTCATCCCTACTAAAGTCTATATGTATGTAAACACATTTATTGAATATGAAATGTCACTTACGTCACTGAAATTGAAACCGTCTAGAATGGCTGGCCCTGTACCACATATAGGCGATCCTTCTGGGGCGGGATGTTCGGTCACATTGGCACAGTCTGTAACGAAAGATAATCATTAATAGATCCTATTTTATTTATGACATCATAAAAGTGTTATAACACTCGATATTTACGACATGGGCATGTCCTGCAAGGTAACACATGTCTAGTTCAGAAGATGGACAAACTATGACATTATGGTGTTATTATTATATTCAATATTAATAGTTCAAGTTCAATTTATTCCAAGGACCTATCGGCCCATAAGTGAAAATAACAACATGGTAATGCATAGATATACAATAAAACAGTTACATGGTCGGAGAGTGTTCAACATGATAATGTAAGCTTATACATCTCATTAGTTTAACAAAATGATATTTAACTATTAACCTTTTCTGCCCTTTAATAATTAAGTTCAACTGAATGTTACATTATAATCATTTATATAATGAAAAGATAAAGTGAAAGTAGAAATTTGCAGAGACTCATCGTTATTGGTAATCGTACTTGATGTATCCGTGTGCCGGTAAATAAGATTTCCCAGGTAATCATTTTTTGTCTTACATATGAGACTATATACACACTCGAGGGGAACCAGTACTGGACTTTTAACTGGATCTGTCATTGATTGATAATTTTACAACAAAGCTGGTTTTTGAAACACAAAACTCATGAGAGATTACGCATGTTTTTGGTGTGTATGTTAGTCAGACATTTTTCAGCCATTTTAAGGTGATGTTTAGATGTGTGGATTACACAGTTATTTATGGTATATGACTTTGAATATTGTTAATATTTCCAAATGAATTCATGAAGAATTTTTTTTTTTTTTTTTTTTAAATCTGACTGCTTTTATGCGAGGACATGAAATCCAGCAATCTATGTTCTATATTTGTCTCCTAATTCTATACTTTAGCCAAATTTCCCCATTTCCATTAGGTAGCAATTTCCCGAAATGACTAAGAAAAGTACCATGGTTTGTTTTTGTTTAACGTCCTATTAACAGCCAGGGTCATTTAAGGACATGTCAGGTTTTGGAGTGGAGGAAAGCCGGAGTACCCGGAGAAAAACCACTGGCCTACAGTCAGTACCTGGCAACTGCCCCACGTAGGTTTCGAACTCGCAACCCAGAGATGGAGGGCTAGTGGTTAAGTGTTGGGACACCTTAACATATCGGCCACCGCCGCCCAATGTTACATGGTAGACCAGTTATGTGATTAAAAAATATCTAATACTCACATATGATGTCCACTTCCTTCCATTGATTTACAGATATCAGTTCGTTGGAAAACTGGAACCAGGAAAGGTACTTGACCCACAGCAACCAGTCCGGTATAGTACTGGCAAAACAGTGGAGTGTTAGAGTATTTTGGTGTAGCATTGAACTTTGAATACGTATACATGTCCCCTACTACCCCTGTGCTAAAATTAGCTAGTGACCTTGACCCCAAAACCCTGAAACTTATACTTGATTGAGATAATGACCTTTATCAATTAGTGAAGTTTGATCAAATTTCCTTACGTATATAAATACCGGTACATACGAGACAGACGGACAGAAAATTTATAGTCCCCAATCCCGATTTCACCAGTAGGAGACTAACAACTACGATTTTACGGGTCATTTTCATCATTACAGTCCACAGTGTTTGAACAAGCATGCTGAGTATTTCAAAAGCAATACATGTCCCCAATTGGTCCCTGCTAAAAATAACATCATTGACCTTGACCCCAAAACCCTGAAATTCAAACATGATCTGTAGCTACTCATACTGAAGTTACATACCAACATATCTTGAAGCATGGCTGAGGAAAGTAAGGAAAACTGTGGGGGCAGCCTGGCAGACAGACTTGGAGGAAACCCCTATAGGCCCACTCGATTTCACCAGTAGGGGACTAATAAAGTTGTTTCATTAAGGAGAGACCTTCCTATCTCATTTTCTGGTGTTCACTGATGTAAGATTTTCAAGGCTTGTATTAACATGAGCACCTTTCGTTAAAAAGGTCTGAATTATAAACTTAATGTTTAAATATGGACAAACTTGTTAGTCAGTGTAAACAAAAAGGATTGACGTCAGATATCGGTAAAAAATAATGGAAAAATTATAGAGACAAACTGGTAAATCGGTATAAACAAACTGAGATTCATGAACTGGGATCCACAAATTGGGATCTACTTCAAATATTGGTACAAAATAAAGGAAAGATTATAAAAACTGAATGCATTTGATAGGCTGTTAAATATCTGACTCTTGGCCATCAGAACAATTATTTCAACAGGCCTCCTTCATACCTGTAATGCCTGATACAGACACAGAATGTGAGATGTGATTTCAACAGGCCTCCTTCATACCTGTAATGCCTGATACAGACACAGAATGTGAGATGTGATTTCAACAGGCCTCCTTCATACCTGTAATGCCTGATACAGACACAGAATGTGAGATGTGATTTCAACAGGCCTCCTTCATACCTGTAATGCCTGATACAGACATAGAATGTGAGATGTGATTTCAACCAGAATGATAAAGCTGGGTACTTACCTGTTGTTGAGGAAGAAGCCACCAAATAGAAGAAGAGGGGTGAGAATAGCTGGGGCCACCGCCAGGGCTACATTCACACTACTGAAGGCTGTCGACACCATGTAACCTACGGAAATTATGATGGCAGATTATGATAATTCTAACATAATGTTTTAGTTGAATGCATCAGTCTTTAGTTTGCGTTTAATTTCATAAATGTAAAGAAATTTCCATCAGATATCAAACTTTATTTTACAACGGGTGCTGTATTTCACTTGGTAGATCATAAGATCAATGCCACTTCTGGTGAAGATCTGAGGTGTTTGATTTGTATACATATATCAAACAAGTCTGTGAGAACTAAAAATGTGTATATGATGATCTACCTTCTAAACGAGGCTGTTATATTGGTACTATATGTAAAATGCATTGAAGTAAGGAGAATGCTAACTAAGTTGCAATAACTTGTGCTTAATTCTTTTGGTCATTTAAAGGCAATAAAATATGTTTAAACCAATGTTGGCGGAGTATATAATGATCTACCTACCAAACGAGCCAGCAATGTTGGCGGAGTGTATAATGATCTACCAACCAAACGACCCAGCAATGTTGGCGGAGAATATAATGATCTACGTACCAAACGAGCCAGCAATGTTGGCGGAGTGTATAATGATCTACCAACCAAACGACCCAGCAATGTTGGCGGAGAATATAATGATCTACGTACCAAACGAGCCAGCAATGTTGGCGGAGTGTATAATGATCTACCAACCAAACGACCCAGCAATGTTGGCGGAGAATATAATGATCTACGTACCAAACGAGCCAGCAATGTTGGCCGAGTATATAATGATCTACGTACCAAACAAGCCAGCAATGTTGGCAGAGTATATAATGATCTACCAACCAAACGACCCAGCAATGTTGGCGGATTATATAATGATCTACGTACCAAACGACCCAGCAATGTTGGCGGAGTATATAATGATCTATCTACCAAACGAGCCAGCAATGTTGGCCGAGTATATAATGATCTACGTACCAAACGACCCAGCAATGTTGGCGGAGTATATAATGATCTACCAACCAAACGACCCAGCAATGTTGGCGGAGTGTATGATGATCTACCAACCAAACGAACCAGCAATGTTGGCGGAGTATATAATGATCTACCAACCAAACGACCCAGCAATGTTGGCGGAGTATATAATGATCTACGTACCAAACGACCCAGCAATGTTGGCAGAGTATATAATGATCTACCAACCAAACGAGCCAGCAATGTTGGCGGAGTATAAAATGATCTACCTACCAAATGACCCAGCAATGTTGGCGGAGTATATAATGATCTACCAACCAAACGACCCAGCAATGTTGGCGGAGTATAAAATGATCTACCTACCAAATGACCCAGCAATGTTGGCGGAGTATATAATGATCTACCAACCAAACGACCCAGCAATGTTGGCGGATTATATAATGATCTACGTACAAAACGAGCCAGCAATTTTGGCGGAGTATATAATGATTTACCTACCAAACGAGCCAGCAATGTTGGCCGAGTATATAATGATCTACGTACCAAACGACCCAGCAACATTGGCGGAGTATATAATGATCTACCTACCAAACGAGCCAGCAATGTTGGCGGAGTATATAATGATCTACGTACCAAACGAGCCAGCAATGTTGGCGGAGTATACAATGATCTACCTACCAAACGACCCAGCAATGTTGGCGGAGTATATAATGATTTACCTACCAAACGAGCCAGCAATGTTGGCGGAGTATATAATGATTTACCTACCAAACGACCCAGCAATGTTGGCGGAGTGTATGATGATCTACCTACCAAACGAGCCAGCAATGTTGGCCGAGTATATAATGATCTACCAACCAAACGACCCAGCAATGTTGGCGGAGAATATGATGATCTATGTACCAAACGACCCAGCAATGTTGGCGGAGTATATGATGATCTACGTACCAAACGAGCCAGCAATGTTGGCGGAGTATATGATGATCTACCTACCAAACGACCCAGCAATGCTGGTGGAGAATATGATGATCTATGTACCAAACGACCCAGCAATGCTGGTGGAGAATATGATGATCTATGTACCAAACGACCCAGCAATGTTGGCGGAGTATATAATGATCTACCTACCAAACGACCCAGCAATGCTGGTGGAGAATATGATGATCTATGTACCAAACGAGCCAGCAATGTTGGCGGAGTATATAATGATCTACCAACCAAACGACCCAGCAATGTTGGCGGAGTGTATAATGATCTACCTACCAAACGAGCCAGCAATGTTGGCGGAGTATATAATGATCTACCTACCAAACGAGCCAGCAATGTTGGCGGAGTATATAATGATCTACGTACCAAACAAGCCAGCAATGTTGGCGGAGTATATAATGATTTACTTACCAAACGAGCCAGCAATGTTGGCGGAGTATATAATGATCTACCAACCAAACGACCCAGCAATGTTGGCGGAGTATATAATGATCTACGTACCAAACGACCCAGCAATGTTGGCGGAGTATATAATGATTTACCTACCAAACGACCCAGCAACCTTGGCGGAGTATATAATGATCTACGTACAAAACGAGCCAGCAATGTTGGCCGAGTATATAATGATCTACGTACCAAACGACCCAGCAATGTTGGCGGAGTATATAATGATTTACCTACCAAACGAGCCAGCAATGTTGGCCGAGTATATAATGATCTACCAACCAAACGACCCAGCAACGTTGGCGGAGTATATAATGATCTACCAACCAAACGAGCCAGCAATGTTGGCGGAGTGTATAATGATCTACCAACCAAACGACCCAGCAATGTTGGCGGAGTATATAATGATCTACGTACCAAACGACCCAGCAATGTTGGCGGAGTATATAATGATCTATCTACCAAACGACCCAGCAATGCTGGTGGAGAATATGATGATCTATGTACCAAACGAGCCAGCAATGTTGGCGGAGTATATAATGATCTACCAACCAAACGACCCAGCAATGTTGGCGGAGTGTATAATGATCTACCTACCAAACGAGCCAGCAATGTTGGCGGAGTATATAATGATCTACCTACCAAACGAGCCAGCAATGTTGGCGGAGTATATAATGATCTACGTACCAAACAAGCCAGCAATGTTGGCGGAGTATATAATGATCTACCAACCAAACGACCCAGCAATGTTGGCGGAGTATATAATGATCTACGTACCAAACGAGCCAGCAATGTTGGCCGAGTATATAATGATCTACGTACCAAACGACCCAGCAACGTTGGCGGAGTATATAATGATCTACCTACCAAACGAGCCAGCAATGTTGGCCGAGTATATAATGATCTACGTACCAAACGAGCCAGCAATGTTGGCGGAGTGTATAATGATCTACGTACCAAACGAGCCAGCAATGTTGGCGGAGTATATAATGATCTACGTACCAAACGAGCCAGCAATGTTGGCGGAGTATATAATGATCTACGTACAAAACGAGCCAGCAACATTGGCGGAGTATATAATGATCTACGTACAAAACGAGCCAGCAATTTTGGCGGAGTATATAATGATTTACCTACCAAACGAGCCAGCAATGTTGGCGGAGTATATAATGATTTACCTACCAAACGACCCAGCAATGTTGGCCGAGTATATAATGATCTACGTACCCAACGACCCAGCAATGTTGGCGGAGTATATAATGATCTACGTACCAAACGAGCCAGCAATGTTGGCGGAGTATATAATGATCTACCTACCAAACGAGCCAGCAATGTTGGCGGAGTATATAATGATTTACCTACCAACGAGCCAGCAATGTTGGCGGAGTATATAATGATTTACTTACCAAACGAGCCAGCAATGTTGGCGGAGTATATAATGATCTACGTACCAAACGACCCAGCAATGTTGGCGGAGTATATAATGATCTACGTACCAAACGAGCCAGCAATGTTGGCGGAGTATATAATGATCTACGTACCAAACGACCCAGCAACATTGGCGGAGTATATAATGATCTACCAACCAAACGACCCAGCAATGTTGGCGGAGTATAAAATGATCTACCTACCAAATGACCCAGCAATGTTGGCGGAGTATATAATGATCTACGTACCAAACGACCCAGCAACATTGGCGGAGTATATAATGATCTACGTACCAAACGAGCCAGCAATGTTGGCGGAGTATATAATGATCTACTTACCAAACGAGCCAGCAATGTTGGCCGAGTATATAATGATCTACGTACCAAACAAGCCAGCAATGTTGGCCGAGTATATAATGATCTACCTACCAAACGAGCCAGCAATGTTGGCCGAGTATATAATGATCTACCTACCAAACGAGCCAGCAATGTTGGCCGAGTATATAATGATCTACCTACCAAACGACCCAGCAATGTTGGCGGAGTATATAATGATCTACTTACCAAACGAGCCAGCAATGTTGGCCGAGTATATAATGATCTACGTACCAAACGACCCAGCAACATTGGCGGAGTATATAATGATCTACTTACCAAACGAGCCAGCAATGTTGGCCGAGTATATAATGATCTACGTACAAAACGAGCCAGCAACGTTGGCGGAGTATATAATGATCTACCTACCAAACGAGCCAGCAACATTGGCGGAGTATATAATGATCTACCTACCAAACGAGCCAGCAATGTTGGCCGAGTATATAATGATCTACGTACCAAACAAGCCAGCAATGTTGGCGGAGTATATAATGATTTACCTACCAAACGACCCAGCAATGTTGGCGGAGTGTATGATGATCTACCTACCAAACGACCCAGCAACATTGGCGGAGTATATAATGATCTACGTACAAAACGAGCCAGCAATGTTGGCGGAGTATATAATGATCTACCAACCAAACGAGCCAGCAATGTTGGCGGAGTATAAAATGATCTACGTACCAAACGACCCAGCAATGTTGGCCGAGTATATAATGATCTACGTACATAACGAGCCAGCAACGTTGGCCGAGTATATAATGATCTACGTACCAAACGACCCAGCAACATTGGCGGAGTATATAATGATTTACCTACCAAACGAACCAGCAATGTTGGCCGAGTATATAATGATTTACCTACCAAACGACCCAGCAATGTTGGCGGAGTGTATGATGATCTACCTACCAAACGACCCAGCAACATTGGCGGAGTATATAATGATCTACGTACAAAACGAGCCAGCAATGTTGGCGGAGTATATAATGATCTACCAACCAAACGAGCCAGCAATGTTGGCGGAGTATATAATGATCTACCTACCAAACGAGCCAGCAATGTTGGCGGAGTGTATAATGATCTACCAACCAAACGAGCCAGCAATGTTGGCGGAGTATATAATGATCTACCTACCAAACGAGCCAGCAATGTTGGCGGAGTATATAATGATCTACGTACAAAACGAGCCAGCAACGTTGGCCGAGTATATAATGATCTACGTACCAAACGACCCAGCAACATTGGCGGAGTATATAATGATTTACCTACCAAACGAACCAGCAATGTTGGCCGAGTATATAATGATCTATGTACCAAACGAGCCAGCAATGTTGGCGGAGTATATAATGATCTACGTACAAAACGAGCCAGCAATGTTGGCGGAGTATATAATGATCTACCTACCAAACGAGCCAGCAATGTTGGCGGAGTATATAATGATCTACCTACCAAACGAGCCAGCAATGTTGGCGGAGTATATAATGATCTACGTACCAAACGACCCAGCAATGTTGGCGGAGTGTATAATGATCTACCTACCAAACGAGCCAGCAATGTTGGCGGAGTGTATGATGATCTATCTACCAAACGAGCCAGCAATGTTGGCGGAGTATATAATGATCTACGTACCAAAAGAGCCAGCAATGTTGGCGGAGTATATAATGATCTACGTACCAAACAAGCCAGCAATGTTGGTGGAGTATATAATGATTTACTTACCAAACGACCCAGCAATGTTGGCGGAGTATATAATGATCTATGTACCAAACAAGCCAGCAATGTTGGCGGAGTATATAATGATTTACCTACCAAACGACCCAGCAATGTTGGCGGAGTATATAATGATTTACCTACCAAACGACCCAGCAATGTTGGCGGAGAATATGATAATCCCACACAGGAAAAGGTAGTTATCAGCTGCCTGGTATAGTCCTGTAATATACATTAATATATCAGAACAACACCACAGTATTTTTTCAGACAATAAAACCCAGTAATATTATCAGATATGGTGGGAATATATGTATTATTGATCTACAATGGTCATTGGTCAACAACCTTCCCTACTTCTACATACATTATCACCTGACTTACTAGGTAAACTTCCTGCTTTGATGTTTCTTTTACATAATTTTCTGTACCATAAGTATGAAAATAGATAAAACCTTACACAATGGTTTGTACAAAAGACACACAAAATATCAGCATATTTAACAAACGAGCATACAGCTGTTTAGTCCTTCAAGGAGTGATGTTAGGGACATCATACAGCTGTTTCATCAGTGATATTAAGGACATCATACAGCGTTTTCACCCTTCTTGGACTCAGTGATATTAGGGACATCATACAGCTGTTTCACCCTTCTTGGACTCAGTGATGTTAGGGACATCATACAGCTGTTTAGTCCTTCTAGGAGTGATGTTAGGGACATCATACAGCTGTTTAGTCCTTCTAGGACTCGTAAGTGATGTTAGGGACATCAAACAGCTGTTTGGTCCTTCTAGGACATGTAAGTAATGTTAGGGACATCATACAGCTGTTTAGTCCATCTAGGACTAGTCTGAATGATGCTAGGGACATAAATCAGGTGTTTTGTCTTTCTAGGACTCCTCAATGATGCTTCGGACACAATACAGCTGTTTAGTTTGTGTAGGATTTGTCAGTGATGCTAGTGATGTCATCCAGTTGTTTCTTCCCTCTAGGACTTGTTAGTGAGTTAGGGACATCATACAGCTGTTTAGTCCTTCAAGGACTTGTCAGTGATACTAGGGACATCATACAGCTGTTTAGTCCTTCAAGGACTTGTCAGTGATACTAGGGACATCATACAGCTGTTTAGTCCTTCAAGGACTTGTCAGTGATACTAGGGACATCATACAGCTGTTTAGTCCTTCAAGGACTTGTCAGTGATACTAGGGACATCATACAGCTGTTTAGCCCTTCTAGGACTTGTCCGTGATACTAGGGACATCATACAGCTGGTTCGTCCTTCTAGAACTAGTCAGTGATACTAGGGACATCATACAGCTGTTTAGTCCTTCAAGGACTTGTCCGTGATACTAGGGACATCATACAGCTGTTTAGCCCTTCTAGGACTTGTCCGTGATACTAGGGACATCATACAGCTGTTTAGTCCTTCAAGGACTTGTCAGTGATGCTAGGGACATCATACAGCTGGTTCGTCCTTCTAGGACTTGTCAGTGATACTAGGGACATCATACAGCTGTTTAGTCCTTCAAGGACTTGTCAGTGATACTAGGGACATCATACAGTTGTTTAGTCCTTCAAGGACTTGTCAGTGATACTAGGGACATCATACAGCTGTTTAGCCCTTCTAGAACTCGTCAGTGATGCTAGGGACATCATACAGCTGTTTAGCCCTTCTAGGACTTGTCAGTGATACTAAAGGCCCGATTGATAAGTGATAAGAGGAGGTGACAAAACAAAACAAGAGATCCCAGAGGGATCTTGGCGCCCACCACTGAATGATCTTCATAGGTTCCATGTCAGATTGATCTTTTCTCTTTTTTCCCCTTCCTCTTACTAATCTGTATAAATTGAGAAACATCCCTCCAGTGCTTTTTAAGCAAGGGAAACTTATATATGAAATTTGAGATTTAGAGATAATGGTTGTCTGTCGACAATGTTTTCAGATTGGTCCAAAAATGCAATACGACGGACCATGGAGAACCTACATATGAAAATTGAGAAAGATCCCTTCAGTTCTTTCTGAGAAATATCGATAACAAACTTCAATTGTCAAAATCTAAGATGGCTGCCTGTTGGCCATGTTGTTATCTGATTGGTCCCAAAATGCAATATACATAACAAGGGACCAAGGGGAATCTACATATGAAATTTGAGAAGGATCCCTTCAGTTCTTTCTCAGAAATAGCGATAACAAACTTCAATTGTCAAAATCCAAGATGGCTGGCTGTCGGCCATGTTGTATTCCGATCCTTCCTAAAATGCAATATGCATAACTAGGGACCAAGGGCAACCGACATATGAAATTTGACAAAGATCCCTTTAGCACTTTCTCAGAAATAGCGATAACAAACTTCAATTGTCAAAATCCAAGATGGCTGCCTGTCGGCCATGTTGTTTACGATTGGTCCCAAAATGCAATATACATAACTAAGGACCAAGGGCAACCTACATATGAAATTTGAGAAAGATCTCTTCCTTACTTTCTCAGAAATAGCGATTATATAACAAACTTCAACAGTCAAAATCCAAGATGGCTGCCTGTCAGCCATGTTGTTATCCGATTGGTCCCAAAATGCAATATGCATAACTAAGGACCAAGGGCAACCTACATATGAAATTTGACAAAGATCCCTTCAGTACTTTCTCAGAAATAGCAATAACAAACTTCATTTGTCACAAGAGATCCCAGAGGGATCTTGGCGCCCACCATTGAATGATCTTTATAGGTTCCATGTCAGATTGATCTTTTCTCTACTTTTCCCTTTCTCTAAGTCTTACTAATCTGTGTAAATTCAGAAACAGCCCTCAAGTACTGTCTTGATCTGATGATGGTGGGCTAAAAAATATCAAAATCAGATTGTATGTGATATTCAAGAATCCTAAGAGGTACATACAATGCTTGGATCATGAGTAATATTGAGACATGTCCTGTGTAAAGAATTTTCTTTCAATGTGACATATATGTGAAAAATTCAACTGATTATAAATGTAAGTTTTCAACCTACCTGACATCCAGTACAGGATTGTACAGAATATGAATGGGAATATTGTAAAAGCTGGAATCTGGAATAGAAATATAACAAGAAAATATTTTATCTTCCCATGAAAGTGTATCCACAAATCTATTACTGTTTCCACTCTTCTTGTCTAAAGTTTTGAGACATACCAAATAATTCAACTGATATAATAAATTCTACATTAAATAGCCACCGAAGTAAGATCTTTTATAATCTCTAACATAACAAAGAGGCCAATGGGTTCAAAAAGGTCATAGGAAGCAAGTAATGATACTTAGTAATCTGATATAAACTGATAAATATTTGCTGTCTGTACCTCAGCTATGTTCTTGCAGAGGAAATATATATCCACACCATACAGACCGGAACCATATTCCCTCAGAAATATAGGCAGCTCCAACGGGAAAAGCTGCAATAAAGACAGAGAAAATAAATTTCTACTACAATAGGTGTTAATCAACTCCCAAGGCTGGGAATAATCATTACAACTGTTGAATAACATTCAGTTTATACCACACATGGAATAAATTCTAAATGCGTTTTCATCGGTTGACACGATAACCTTTGACCGGAACTATTTTTTAATCACGTGGTTCAATGCAATTTGATTGGCTAACACTTGAAGTCCGCTTCACAATGTCCTGGAAATGGTAACACACAAGAAGTAGTCTGTTTTGTTATATTCTTGAAAACATATAAAGATTTTTATCAATTAATTGCTTTGAAAGAATTAACCTACTTATGATTTTGTTGTGGTTTGTAATGAATTGTAATATTTCAATACATTTCCGAATTTGACAGTTTTGCATACTAATTAGTGGTATTTTGAATCAGGTCATATCCTTACACCACACCTGATATTGTGTAAAGAACACACATTGACACAAAACTCTTGAATCATTTATGTTTAGAAAATAGTCAAACCATGACTGATCACAGAAAATCATGATCTATTAGTCAGAGCCACAAGTAAAACGACTTACCAATTAAGAAGATTCAAACATAATAATTAGAGTTTAGAAAAAGTGTAAAACAATTTGATGTTAATGTGTGTGTAAAAACAGTGAGCCCAACACAGATTCATTCAATAAATCATTGAATACATCTCCGTGTTAGACTCACTATTTTCACACACACATTACCTGGATTTTGGTGAGACCCCGTGTATACATTAATAACATATGTTACCATGGAAGATTTGTCTGGATTGCTACAACTCGCTACATTCTAGGACATCTCCACCCCTGTATTAATTAGATACTCCACCCCTGTATTAATTAGATACTCCACCCCTGTATTAATTAGATACTCCACCCCTGTATTAATTAGATCTTTCTGCTTTTAAGATCAATTGTGCTGTAACCATTTAACCTGAGTACTGATGCTATACAAACTTACACTGATTTTAACCTGAGTACTGATGCTATACAAACTTACACTGATTTTAACCTGAGTACTGATGCTATACAAACTTACACTGATTTTAACCTGAGTACTGATGCTATACAAACTTACACTGATTTTAACCTGAGTACTGATGCTATACAAACTTACACTGATTTTAACCTGAGTACTGATGCTATACAAACTTACACTGATTTTAACCTGAGTACTGATGCTATACAAACTTACACTGATTTTAACCTGAGTACTGATGCTATACAAACTTACACTGATTTTAACCTGAGTATTGAAACTATACAAACTTACACTGATTTTAACCTGAGTATTGAAACTATACAAACTTACATTGATTTTAACCTGAGTATTGAAACTATACAAACTTACATTGATAACAGCAAACAGGTTCTGCATCGTCATCTGGATGAGGAGGAGAAAGAGGAGTCCATTGATGTTCTGTACATCATTCTGGTTGTATTCATCATTTGTCTTCAGGTAGATCAGTCCGAACAACACAGAGATTACCTAAACAACAAAGAGATTACCTTAACAACACTGAGATTACCTAAACAACAATGAGATTACCTTACAACACTGATATTACCTAAACAACGAGATTACTTAAAAAACACTGTTATTACCTAAACAACAATGAGATTACCTTAACAATACTGAGATTACCTTAACAATACTGAGATTACCTTAACAATACTGAGATTACCTAAACAACACTTATATTACCTTCAGAATGAGATTACCTTACAACATTGTGATTACCTTAACAGAGATAACTTTAACACTCAGATTACCCAAACAACAAAGTGATTACCTTTACATTATTTTGGTTACAGACAGATGAACAGACACATGTTTATATAACCTTTGATTACAGAAAAGAATTTTTCTTAAATGAGACCTGAATGTTTGATGAGGTTGTAGGAAAAAAAGTATCAATATACAAATAAAATGACTTACAATGGTCTGGAAAATCTTGGCTTTAAACACGATTGGATCACGAACATTTGTGACCCAACTTCTCCACAAGACGTTGACAAACTGAGTAAACCAGCTGGCACCATACCTGTTTAAAACATAACACTAGTAATACAACGATTACATATTAACTGGAACCTCATTTTTCAACAAACATTTCCCACAAATTATATATGGATATATATATATATTTAGAATGAGCAAAATCAGTTTTTAATGAAGCTTTCTTATAGACAATATACATATCATCTTTTTTGTTATCAATTTGACCATTTTCCTTTCATTTACCTCATTTACGGTATGTTCAAGTTCAAGTTCTTTATAACCTTGTGTAATATGACTCAAATTATAGATTTATACATCAAGCAGAGGAGGAACTCCTGAAGCCAGGTTACAATTGGTGCTCCAACTGGACATTTTCCAATAGGTTTGTAAATTTGTGTAAATTTTCTTTAAACATTAAATATTTATATCCATTGTATAATAATTTACTGTAATCGGAAATGCCTTACCTTGAAGCATCAAACACAGACTGAAACATGAAAATATTCAATTTAATTAAACTACTTTTATTAGCACTTTTGTAATTACACATAATTTATATATTTCCACAGGACCAATACTGTAATCAATTAATTTGTGTTGTTTTTTGTTGATGAATGCAATAAGTTTAGTAAAAATGTTGCCGTGCGCACTCTCCAGTTTGAGGAAAGTTCTCAAACTGGAGATCTCCAGTTTGTCAACATTTGATCTTTAACAGGTATGTCATATTCCATCAGGTATATTATGAACAGTCGAAATTTCACACCTTACTAAAGTGCATTGATGGACCTTATTTTTTACAAGCCCAAAATAACTCAAAACTTTAAAAAAATTCTTTCTGATGAACTTGAGCCTCCCACCTAAATAGATAGGAAAGGTTGACAACAAGAGGCCCATCAGTCTGAGTTGTCATCTGATTTTAATAGACCCCGGTACTATTGTATAGATAGGGTTGACAACAAGAGGCCCATGGGTCCGAGTTGTCATCCGATTTTAATAGACCCCGGTACTATTGTATAGATCGGGGTTGACAAAAAGAGGCCCATGGGCCTGAACGGTCATCTGACTTTAATAAACCCCAGTACTAAAGGAAGGTTGACAACAAGAGGCCCATCGGTCTGAGTTGTCATCTGATTTTAATAGACCCCGGTACTATTGTATAGATAGGAAAGGTTGACAACAAGAGGCCCATGGGCCTGAACGGTCATCTGATTTTAATAGACCCCAGTACTATTGTATAGATCGGGGTTGACAAAAAGAGGCCCATGGGCCTGAACGGTCATCTGACTTTAATAAACCCCAGTACTAAAGGAAGGTTGACAACAAGAGGCCCATGGGTCTGAGTTGTCATCTGATTTTAATAGACCCCGGTACTATTGTATAGATAGGAAAGGTTGACAACAAGAGGCTCATGGGCCTGAACGGTCATCTGATTTTAATAGACCCCAGTACTATTGTATAGATCGGGGTTGACAAAAAGAGGCCCATGGGCCTGAACGGTCATCTGACTTTAATAAACCCCAGTACTAAAGGAAGGTTGACAACAAGAGGCCCATGGGTCTGAGTTGTCATCTGATTTTAATAGACCCCAGTACTATTGTATAGATAGGAAAGGTTGACAACAAGAGGTCCATGGGCCTGAGTTGTCATCTGATTTTAATAGACCCCAGTACTATTGTATAGATAGGGGTTGACAAAAAGAGGCCCATGGGCTTAACAGTCATCTGACTTTAATAGACCCAAGTACTATTGTATAGATAGGAAGGTTGACAACAAGAGGCCCATGGGCCTGAACAATCATCTGACTTTAATAAACCACAGTACTAAAGGAAGGTTGACAACAAGAGGCCCATGGGCCTTAACAGTCATCCTAAATAGTCACTTAAATAGACCCCAGTATTATTGTATATATAAGGAAGGCTGACAGAAATTTAATTCTGGACAGTGTGCCAATAGATAAAGGAGTGAAAAAATTACTCATACAACAAAATTTTAAATCCCAGATGTTATCAGGAGTAACAAGGGCAGAACATATACACCTGTTGGAATCTGACTGAATAAAACCGTTAATTTAATGCTATATAATAACATTTTTCTTTTAAGGATTGTCTTTAAAATTTATAGAATCTTTTTGCACACAGAGAAATATATCTTACACTGAGGCTGTGTCCATTTGATGACACATTCATGGCTTCTCCAATGTCGTCCATAATGGCCTTACAGGTGCTGGTTTTCTCAAACGAGTTACATATAGACTGAAATAGGTAATTGTCTAATTACAGCTAATGTCTTCATTTAAAACCTTTATTTATAGACAAAAGGACAGCATTAAGAATGGGGACAACCACGCCTGGTATATACATCTCTAGTTATTTTTGGGTTAGGTAGCTATAGAAGTCTTGGTTATTACCTAACATTTCTTCCTCAGCTTCAATTAATCATCTTGAAAATCTTTACAATTACAAATATTTAACAATTTATTTACAATTTGGATACATTATATTGTAGTAGTAACTGGTCAGGTGTTGTAGTAGTAACTGGTCAGGTGTTGTAGTAGTAACTGGTCGAGTGTTGTAGTAGTAACTGGTTGGGTGTTGTAGGAGTAACTGGTCTGGTATTGTAGTAGTAACTGGTCGGGTGTTGTAGTAGTAACTGGTCGGGTGTTGTAGTAGTAACTGGTCGGGTGTTGTAGTAGTAACTGGTCGGGTGTTGTAGTAGTAACTGGTCGGGTATTGTAGTAGTAAATGGTCGGGTATTGTAGTAGTAACTGGTTGGGTGTTGTAGTAACTGGTCAGGTGTTGTAGTAACTGGTCAGGTGTTGTAGTAGTAACTGGTCGGGTGTTGTAGTAGTAACTGGTCGGGTGTAGTAAACTGGTCGGTGTGTAGTAGTAACTGGTCGGGTGTTGTAGTAGTAACTGGTCGGGTGTTGTAGTAGTAACTGGTCAAGTGTTGTAGTAGTAACTGGTCGGGTGTTGTAGTAGTAACTGGTCGGGTGTTGTAGTAACTGGTCAGGTGTTGTAGTAGTAACTGGTCGGGTGTAGTAGTAACTGGTCGGGTGTAGTAGTAACTGGTCGGGTGTTGTGTAGTAACTGGTCGGGTGTTGGTAGTAGTAACTGGTCGGGTGTAGTAGTAACTGGTCGGGTATTGTAGTAGTAACTGGTCGGGTGTTGTAGTAGTAACTGGTCGGGTATTGTAGTAGTAACTGGTCTGGTATTGTAGTAAATGGTCGGGTGTTGTAGTAGTAACTGGTCGGGTGTTGTAGTAGTAACTGGTCGGGTGTTGTAGTAGTAACTGGTCGGGTGTTGTATGTAGTAGTAACTGGTGGGGTGTTGTAGTAGTAACTGGTCGGGTGTTGTAGTAGTAACTGGTCGGGTGTTGTAGTAGTAACTGGTCGGGTGTTGTAGTAGTAACTGGTCGGGTGTTGTAGTAGTAACTGGTCGGGTGTTGTAGTAGTAACTGGTCGGGTGTTGTAGTAGTAACTGGTCGGGTGTTGTAGTAGTAACTGGTCGGGTGTTGTAGTAGTAACTGGTCGGGTGTTGTAGTAGTAACTGGTCGGGTGTTGTAGTAGTAACTGGTCGGGTGTTGTAGTAGTAACTGGTCGGGTGTTGTAGTAGTAACTGGTCGGGTGTTGTAGTAGTAACTGGTCGGTGTTGTAGTAGTAACTGGTCGGGTGTTGTAGTAGTAACTGGTCGGGTGTTGTAGTAGTAACTGGTCGGGTGTTGTAGTAGTAACTGGTCGGGTGTTGTAGTAGTAACTGGTCGGTGTTGTAGTAGTAACTGGTCGGGTGTTGTAGTAGTAACTGGTCAGGTGTTGTAGTAGTAACTGGTCAGGTGTTGTAGTAGTAACTGGTCGGGTGTTGTAGTAGTAACTGGTCGGGTGTTGTAGTAGTAACTGGTCGGTGTTGTAGTAGTAACTGGTCGGGTGTTGTAGTAGTAACTTGGTGTCAGGTATTGTAGTAGTAACTGGTCTGGTGTTGTATTAGTAACTGGTCGGTGTTGTAGTAGTAACTGGTCGGTGTTGTCGTAGTAACTGGTCGGGTGTATGTAGTAGATAACTGGTCGGTGTTGTAGTAGTAACTGGTCGGGTGTTGTAGTAGTAACTGTCGGGTTGTAGTAGTAACTGGTCAGGTATTGTAGTAGTAACTGGTCTGGGTGTTAGTAGTAACTGGTCGGGTGTTGTAGTAGTAACTGGTGGGTGTCTGTGGTATTGTAGTAGTAACTGGTGGGGTGTTAGTAGTAACTGGTCGGGTGTGTAGTAGTAACTGGTCGGGTGTTTAGTAGTAAACTGGTCGGTGTTGTAGTAGTAACTGGTCGGGTGTTGTAGTAGTAACTGGTCAGGTGTTGTAGTAGTAACTGGTCGGGTGTTGTAGTAGTAACTGGTCGGGTGTAGTAGTAACTGGTCGGGTGTTGTAGTAGTAACCGGTCAGGTATTGTAGTAGTAACTGGTCGGGTGTTGTAGTAGTAACTGGTCGGGTATTGTAGTAGTAACTGGTCGGGTGTTGTAGTAGTAACTGGTCGGGTGTTGTAGTAGTAACTGGTCGGGTGTAGTAGTAACTGGTCGGGTATTGTAGTAGTAACCGGTCAGGTGTTGTAGTAGTAACTGGTCAGGTGTTGTAGTAGTAACTGGTCGGGCGTTGTAGTAGTAACTGGTCGGGTGTTGTAGTAGTAACTGGTCGGGTGTTGTAGTAGTAACTGGTCGGGTGTTGTAGTAGTAACTGGTCGGGTATTGTAGTAGTAACTGGTCGGGTGTTGTAGTAGTAACTGGTCGGGTGTTGTAGTAGTAACTGGTCAGGTGTTGTAGTAGTAACTGGTCGGGTGTTGTAGTAGTAACTGGTCGGGTGTAGTAGTAACTGGTCGGGTGTTGTAGTAGTAACCGGTCAGGTATTGTAGTAGTAACTGGTCGGCTGTTGTAGTAGTAACTGGTCGGGTATTGTAGTAACTGGTCGGGTGTTGTAGTAGTAACTGGTCGGGTGTTGAAGTAACTGGTTGGGTGTTGTAGTTAATCCTTGAATACCTCCTATCTTGTAACCTAATAACACACAGCCTCCACCTACCTCAGCCCTGCGTTTACAGGTTTCCACACTGTCTGGTAGGATAGCCAGAGTCATGATGAAGTAATCGGCTGGATTGTAGTTTGGAGGGCACTGGAAATTTTCACTAAGAGGAAAGATTAAATTGTATATAAGGAATTAGACAGATTTTCAATTCAGCAATCCTGTTTTCATAGAGATTATTTTAATTGTAGGATTCTATGAAAAATGAGTAAGTTTTAAATAAATTATTGAAAAAATATTCTTTGATTGAAGTTAATGGGTCATGAATGTAAATTGATTATTTTTTGTGATATCCAGAAGTGTGTATATACAAACTTGGAGAAGAATGCTAGTGCTTCTTTGGCAGGGCCGAAGTAGGCAACTCGTCCTTCTGTCAATAACAGTAATCTGAAATATAAGTCATTGTGTTTAAAGTATATAATGTATTCTGTGACGTCATTGTGTTATAAGTATATATAATATACTCTGTGACGTCATTGTGCTTAAAGTATATAATGTACATGTAAGTTCAGGATTTTACAGTTTCCAGGATTATTTTTATTGTAGCAGCTTAAACGCTGAAATGAAATACCAGCATGATATTTATGAATTTCAATGAAAAGAGTTTTTTGCAAACATTTTTGAAAACATCATTCTCTTGAGACTGATTTAAAAATTAAAATGGTGATATTTTGACAGCATTTCATTTTTAAGAGCAATTGCTGTTTTCAAAAATAATTGCACTTTTCACATATGATTTCAGTATAGAATTTCCCATTTGCATAAAGGTTTATCAGTCTGAAACACAAAATGGAAATTTGCAATTCACCTTTGAACTCATGGACCTAAGATTATGAACAAAGGGTGTTTCTTTGAATTTGGAAAGAAAGTACAGTTTCCCATATGTATAAGAGAGATAAACTTGCGCAGGTGACACATTTTCGACATT
Organism: Pecten maximus; assembly: GCF_902652985.1. NCBI lineage: Eukaryota > Metazoa > Mollusca > Bivalvia > Pectinida > Pectinidae > Pecten > Pecten maximus. Next base: position 33,508,846 of record NC_047029.1, on the reverse strand, counting down.
TAAAAAAAAATCTTACTGGTCAAACATTTCGAACACCTCGGAGGATGGCTGGTGAAGGGTGGTGATGATGGTACGTCCATTGGACACCAATAACTTGAGGGTCTGTACAATGTTTTTAGCCATGTATGAGTCCAGGCCGGAAGTGGGCTCATCACAGAAGATCAGTGGGGGATTGGACAACACTTCCGAGGCGAACGCCAGTCGTTTCCTCTCGCCCCCTGATATCCCCTTTACTCGACCAGGCGTTCCTATGACTGTGTTGGCACACTTTGATAGACCAAGCTACAACAGCAAAAACAAGTTTTATCTTTTCATAAGGTTGTCATACAATTTTATTAATAGTTTCATAATAATGACCAATACCAAGGTTCTAGAATCCTGAGCTGTGTTTGAGGTATGTATAATAATGAGACCTGCATCTCTCACCTGGCCATTAGAAAACATGGGAAAAAATACTAATCTAGTTGCATAATCAGAGGTATAAATAGTGATACATGAACATTTTGTATCACAAATGTTTACCATTTTGTGTTCTACTTTTCAATTCTAAGAGGACAGCATATGTATTTTCATATATTTACATTTATTCCGTATTTAGTGTTAAATAAACCAGGTTGTAAATGATTCAGTGTTTCCAGATAAATTACCTCTCGTATGACTTCTTCAACCTTCTGTAGACGTTCCTTGTTACGGATTCTTTTGTCCATTCTTAGCAAAGCCTACAAAACAAATCAGACAAACAGTTCCGATGTAATCATATATCAGAATAGAACTAGAGTACAAGATTTTTCTGCTAATAAGAATCCTTGGAAGATTTAAGTATCCATACTATTAGAAGTTATTGTTTAAACTGTACTTTATTCAATAAACTCACAACAGTTTACAATTAGAATGTTTCATTGTGATTGAAAAACAAGCTAAGGGCTGTTCCTGAGAAGAGTTACTTACCCTGAATATCAGATGTTCCCGGACAGTGAGTCTCTAACGAGAGTTACTTCCCCTGAATATCAGATGTTCCCGGGCAGTGAGAGTCTCTAACGAGAGTTACTTCCCCTGAATATCAGATGTTCCCAGACAGTGAGAGTCTGTAATGAGAGTTACTTACCCTGAATATCAGATGTTCCCGGACAGTGAGAGTCTCTAACGAGAGTTACTTCCCCTGAATATCAGATGTTCCCAGACACTGAGAGTCTCTAATGAGAGTTACCTACTCTGAATATATGATGTTCCCGGACAATGAGACCTCTAACGAGAGTTACTTACCCTGAATATCAGATGTTCCCGGGCAGTGAGAGTCTCTAACAAGAGTTACTTACCCTGAATATCAGATGTTCCCGGGCAGTGAGAGTCTCTAACAAGAGTTACTTACCCTGAATATCAGATGTTCCCAGACACTGAGAGTCTCTAACGAGAGTTACTTACCCTGAATATCAGATGTTTCCGGACAGTGAGAGTCTCTAACGAGAGTTACTTACCCTGAATATCACATGTTGCCGGACAGTGAGAGTCTCTAACGAGAGTTACTTACCCTGAATATCAGATGTTTCCGGACATTGAGAGTCTCTAACGAGAGTTACTTACCCTGAATATCAGATGTTCCCAGACACTGAGAGTCTCTAATGAGAGTTACCTACTCTGAATATCAGATGTTACCTGATAGTGAGAGTCTCTAGCGAAAGTTACTTACCCTGAATATCAGATGTTTCCGGACAGTGAGTCTCTAGCGAGAGCTACTTACCCTGAATATCAGATGTTCCCGGATAGTGAGAGTCTCTAACAAGAGTTACTTACCCTGAATATCAGATGTTCCCGGACAGTGAGAGTCTCTAGCGAGAGTTACCTACCCTGAATATCAGATATTCCCGGACAGTGAGAGTCTCTAGCGAGAGTTACCTACCCTGAATATCAGATGTTCCCGGACAGTGAGAGTTCCTATAAACAGATCATCCTGCTGAAGGTAGGCAGACATATTTCGAATATTTTTGCCAACTTCAACTCCATTGAGTCGAACATCACCTTGTACGACCAAATTCTTTGTCTGGTTTCTGTAGGTCAACACATTCATCAATGTTGACTTCCCAGCACCACTATAAATAGAACGAGCATACTGGGTATGGATAAAGAAATACATGTCCCCTATCGGACCCTACTAAAAAATAGTTACAGTGACCTTGACCCAACATCCCTGAAACTCGCACTTGATCAGCAGGTACTCATACTATAGTTACAATACCAACTTTTACCAACATACCATGAAGTATGGCTGAGAAAAGTACAGAAAACTGAGTGGACAGACTGACAGACGGATGGACAGGGAATGAAAACACAGTTCCCCTGGTTGCACCGGTAGAGGACTAATTAAACAGATTATTTTGACTGAACTGAGCTGGTGATAACATACACATAAAGCTCCACTGGTTACATTGACATATTAGATTTCACAAATTTTTAGTTTGAACACCAAATTACCAAGTTTGCAAATACATTATAATTGTATTATTTTTCATACACCGATGAAACTAAAAACACTTTACACAAATATTATCACCCAAGTGTGAAATTCTCTGGAAACTTCAGCAACAAAAGTTAGCTTACATGTTCTAAATTTTCTAGATTATATCAACACAAGAGTACAAGCTCTGATATAAAACAATTTGAGCTACAGTATACAATTAAATGTACATACCTGGCTCCTAGGATAGCCAGCAATGTTCCTGGTTTTACAATTCCAGATACTGAAAAAGAAGTAATAAAATTTATATCATAACACACAATTTACAGATAGAGACAAGATAAAATGGCAGAACTACTTCTCCTCACTTCACAACACGACTCAGCCACCCCACTTCGGCTCAGACAACATCCCCTGTCCTTAGGGAGGGAGTATACTTTGTAGCTTACCATTAGAGAATGCGTCTTACCCCCGACAACACCTTTTGTCCTGAGGCATGGGGTATACACTAACTTACCATTGCGGAGAATGTGTCTTGGTTCGGCCCCTTTGGGAGGTCCGTGACAACATCCCCTGTCCTGAGGCATGGGGTATACACTAACTTACCATTGCGGAGAATGTGTCTTGGTTCGGCCCCTTTGGCAGGTCCCCGACAACATCCCCTGTCCTGAGGCATGGGGTATACACTAACGTACCATTGCGGAGAATGTGTCTTGGTTCGGCCCCTTTGGCAGGTCCCCGACAACATACCCTGTCCTGAGGCATGGGGTATACACTAACGTACCATTGCGGAGAATGTGTCTTGGTTCGGCCCCTTTGGGAGGTCCGTGACAACATCCTTTGTCCCGAGGCGTGGAGTATACACTAACTTACCATTGCGGAGAATGTGTCTTGGTTCGGCCCCTTTGGCAGGTCCCCGACAACATCCCCTGTCCTGAGGCATGGAGTATACACTAACTTACCATTGCGGAGAATGTGTCTTGGTTCGGCCCCTTTGGGAGGTCCGTTACAACATCCTTTGTCCTGAGGCATGGCGTATACACTAACGTACCATTGCGGAGAATGTGTCTTGGTTCGGCCCCTTTGGGAGGGCCCCCGACAACATCCCCTGTCCCGAGGCGTGGAGTATACACTAACTTACCATTGCGGAGAATGTGTCTTGGTTCGGCCCCTTTGGGAGGGCCCCCGACAACATCCCCTGTCCCGAGGCGTGGAGTATACACTAACTTACCATTGCGGAGAATGTGTCTTGGTTCGGCCCCTTTGGGAGGGCCCCCGACAACATCCCCTGTCCTGAGGCGTGGAGTATACACTAACTTACCATTGCAGAGAATGTGTCTTGGTTCGGCCCCTTTGGGAGGGCCCCCGACAACATCCCCTGTCCTGAGGCGTGGAGTATACACTAACTTACCATTGCGGAGAATGTGTCTTGGTTCGGCCCCTTTGGGAGGGCCCCCGACAACATCCCCTGTCCTGAGGCGTGGAGTATACACTAACTTACCATTGCGGAGAATGTGTCTTGGTTCGGCCCCTTTGGCAGGTCCCCGACAACATCTCCTGTCCTGAGGCGTGGAGTATACACTAACTTACCATTGCGGAGAATGTGTCTTGGTTCGGCCCCTTTGGGAGGTCCGTTACAACATCCTTTGTCCCGAGGCGTGGAGTATACACTAACTTACCATTGCGGAGAATGTGTCTTGGTTCGGCCCCTTTGGGAGGTCCCTGAAAACATCCTTTGTCCTGAAGCATGGCGTATACACTAACGTACCATTGCGGAGAATGTGTCTTGGTTCGGCCCCTTTGGGAGGTCCGTGACAACATCCCCTGTCCTGAGGCGTGGAGTATACACTAACTTACCATTGCGGAGAATGTGTCTTGGTTCGGCCCCTTTGGCAGGTCCGTTACAACATCCTTTGTCCCGAGGCGTGGAGTATACACTAACTTACCATTGCGGAGAATGTGTCTTGGTTCGGCCCCTTTGGCAGGTCCGTTACAACATCCTTTGTCCCGAGGCGTGGAGTATACACTAACTTACCATTGCAGAGAATGTGTCTTGGTTCGGCCCCTTTGGGAGGTCCGTTACAACATCCTTTGTCCCGAGGCGTGGAGTATACACCAACTTACCATTGCGGAGAATGTGTCTTGGTTCGGCCCCTTTGGCAGGTCCCCGACAACATCCCCTGTCCTGAGGCATGGCGTATACGTTGATGTCTTTCCATGATAGGTAGATGGGTTGTGTCACCTCTGCTACGCTGGAACTCTGACGATGGTACCTATTCCCTGTCGGAAGTGGCCCGTTGTATGGCTCATACAGCAAATTTTCCCTGTTACACATGCATAAAAAAATGTGCTTGCATCTTACAGGGACTGTTATGTTAATACTTAGCTAGGCATTACATCATGTTAGCTAAGATGGACTTCAGACAATCTATGATAAAATGGCTCAAGCCAACTAATCCAATAATCCTAGTTTCTTACTAAAAATCTTTTAAATAGCATACAAGTTTAATAACATACCAGTAGACCCTATACATTAATGAATGCGTCCCTTGTTTCTGAAAAATTCTAAAAATCAATTTCTCCGTATGGTATATAATTCAACACAGTTTGGATCGATCTTCATGTAAGAAGAACATAAGAGGGCTTGCTTTTGCAAAATATTCTTTGGCCTTAACCAAAGTGCCAGTTTCTCAAATATTGATAGAAATATTTACCTGACTTCTGTTGAACCACTAGAACTCTGTGCGAATCTTGTGTCTTTGATGCCTTGAGGCGTAGTATGTTCATGGTTGGGATTTGGGAGACCTTTAGGGATGACATTGGCATAGACAGCCTCCGACTCATCTTTCGCGGCCAACAAGGGCGTTTTCTCTTCTGCCATTATAGGCTTCACTCAGTGTTGTGTTGAGATTGTGTTCAATTAATCTAACACCGAGAAGAAGTCTGATCACTTTCAAAATTCTTATTTGATTCCTTAAAAATAAAAATAAAAATAGAAATTATGACTATAATTAAGTTTTCTAGTCCAATTAAAGACTGACCATTATCATAGGCTTCAAAATTCTTATTTTTCACCTGTTTATGAATTTTGGAGTCTGGAATTAGTCATAGTAATTAGATTTAGAGGACTAGTAAAGCAGGGCTGAACATTCACACAGCCCAGTTTGTTCTTAACTGTATTTTTCCTTCCTTAAATCATTTACCGTATTTGCCAATAAGCCCACGCCACAAATAAGCCCCTTTCTTCATTCTTGCAAAATCATCAATTCTAAAATACCGCAGTTAGGCCTAATTCAGTGGATCACATATAAGACCTCCCTTAAGTTTGATACTATACTTTTTCCAAGGTTAGAGGGCTTATTAGAGGATAAATACGGTATATTTCATTGTGTTTAGCCCCAAACTTAATACCTGGTAGATATTGATATGAGAGGGTCTCATATGTACAACTTTTGGGGCTTTGTTGAGGGAAGAAAAATTATAGCAGAACTAGTCTGGGATGAATGCCAGTTAGTGGCTATATACTTGTTACTAGACCCTTGATATAAATGTATATGAAGTATTTTCGACTGCTGACCAGTCAATATTTTTTACTGTTGACTGGCGAGGAACATGCTCACGCACACAGAATGTCAGAATGTTTAGAAGAAATCTCCGATCAAGGTTTGTTGTATCCAATTGAAAACAGACAGGGATTCGGGTACCACATAAAATATCATAAAAAGGGTGTGTAAGAATTCTTTAGCGTACTGCGAGGCCAATTTAAAGGAGAGTCAAATTCGGAGTTTGAATGCCCCGAAGCCAGTATTAACATTTTACTGAAGGATTTCTACGCGTTCAGCCTAATAAAATAGCCTATATGTGAATCTTATGGATTATTCAGGTAACAGTTGTTTTGCCTGTGGCCTCGAGAAACAGTTCATCGGGTTGGTCCCAACACCACGGGGAACAGTTTTGTCTGTTGACTGATAAGGCATGAAACAAATCTATACTGTTTCACGCAATGTCGGGGGCTACATAGCTTTTGTTTCAAGCTATGTCAGGACTAGCTATATAGCTATTGTTTCTCATTATGTCAGGGCTATAGCTATATAACTATTGTTTCCACTATGTCAGGGCTAGCTATATATAACTATTGTTTCTCATTATGTCAGGGCTATATCTATATATTGTTTCCACTATGTCAGGGCTATAGCTATATATTGTTTCCACTATGTCAGGGCTAGCTATATATTGTTTCCACTATGTCAGGGCTATAGCTATATATTGTTTCCACTATGTCAGGACTATAGCTATATATTGTTTCCACTATGTCAGGGCTATAGCTATATATTGTTTCCACTATGTCAGGGCTATAGCTATATATTGTTTCCACTATGTCAGGGCTAGCTATACAGCTATTGTTTCTCATCATGTCAGGGATATAGCTATATATATTGTTTCCACTATGTCAGGGCTAGCTATATAACTATTGTTTCTCATTATGTCAGGACTATAGCTATATATTGTTTCCACTATGTCAGGGCTAACTATATAATTATTGTTTCCGCTATGTCAGGGCTAGCTATATAACTATTGTTTCACGTTATCAGTGCAACCAAGCGAATGCATAAATCTGAATGGAAAAGCGTTTTATACTTATATTATATGGCAAATGCAACAACCAAAAGGGCATGTCAATCTTAAATAAAATAGCCAGACATAGCTACATGTATATTTATAAAGACTTGATGTATGGGTATTTCTGGCATTTTTTTTAAAGATATGACTTGACATGTCCCTGTGCTACAACAGTAGCTAGTGTCAGGGCCAGAGGAAAGTCGGGCTACATTACATAATCTGTGTGTTTACATTCTGTTCTAATTATTAAAACTGTATAATCTACTTTAACGTTAAGTGTTTAATAGGAGTCTTAATCTTACTTCAACGAATCAATCTGACCACGGACAGACTAGAATCTAGTCGTCTTTCAACCTATATATTTTTTTGTCAATAGCCTAAGTAGACTTACTTTTTGCATGTGAATAAGGTCAATATATGGGTCGTTGAGCGGCCCCCGTTATACCAAGCTAATCGTTACTTTACAGCAGAAACAAAACATTCAAGGTCTAGACTACAGTACAGTACATATTACAATCACGTCTTACCAGTTTTCATTCCTGAGACGACTTATCAAATATGTCCACCAAATCTCGATAACACCGATTCGACACCCTCCATCAGCTGTCACTGAACTCGTGCAGTCGTGGTTGTGTATCGTCTGGGTTCAGTTCACAGGTCAAAGGCAGACGCATCACACTCGGGCAATTCCGTCGAATTATCAGAGTTGCTTCCCTTCGTTCTATATCTTGGTTAGCGAAGATGTCCCGAGATTGACCGAAATGTAAATGATTTTTTTCCCAAAATGAGGGACATAGATACGTCCCTGCCAAAATGTATTACTTCATAAATAAAGCCGAAGCTTGGGTTCATTGTTATTTCAACTACTACCAAAAATATTGCCTTGTTGTGTCTTATTGTATTTTCTAGTACTGCTTATAACGTTACATATCATTTCATTGTATTTTTGTATTCCATGTGTCTTGATAAAGGGCGGTTAATTGCCTCGAAAATTTGACATTTTTCATTGTCCACAAATTTTCAAGGCAACGACTAGAAACGACTGAGTGGTATAACTAAACTACTGAGTGGTATCACTTAACAACTGAGTGGTATCACTAAACTACTGAGTGGTATCACTAAACTACTGAGTGGTATCACTAAACTACTGAGTGGTATCACTAAACTACTGAGTGGTATCACTAAACTATGAGTGGTATCACTAAACTACTGAGTGGTATCACTAAACTACTGAGTGGTATCACTAAACTATGAGTGGTATCACTAAACTACTGAGTGGTATCACTAAACTACTGAGTGGTATCACTAAACTACTGAGTGGTATCACTAAACTACTGAGTGGTATCACTAAACTACTGAGTGGTATCATTTAACTACTGAGTGGTATCACTAAACTACTGAGTGGTATCACTAAACTACTGAGTGGTATCACTTAACGACTGAGTGGTATCACTAAACTACTGAGTGGTATCACTAAACTACTGAGTGGTATCACTTAACTACTGAGTGGTATCACTAAACTACTGAGTGGTATCACTAAACTACTGAGTGGTATCACTTAACTACTGAGTGGTATCACTAAACTACTGAGTGGTATTACTAAACTACTGAGTGGTATCACTTAATTACTGAGTGGTATCACTAAACTACTGAGTGGTATCACTTAACTACTGAGTGGTATCACTAAACGTCTGAGTGGTATCACTTAACTACTGAGTGGTATCACTAAACTACTGAGTGGTATCACTAAACTACTGAGTGGTATCACTAAACTACTGAGTGGTATCACTAAACTACTGAGTGGTATCACTTAACTATTGAGTGGTATCACTAAATGACTGAGTGGTATCACTAAATGACTGAGTGGTATCACTAAACTACTGAGTGGTATCACTAAACTACTGAGTGGTATCACTTAACGACTGAGTGGTATCACTAAACTACTGAGTGGTATCAATTAACTACTGAGTGGTATCACTTAACTACTGAGTGGTATCACTAAACTACTGAGTGGTATCAATTAACTACTGAGTGGTATCACTAAACTACTGAGTGGTATCACTAAACTACTGAGTGGTATCACTTAACGACTGAGTGGTATCACTAAACTACTGAGTGGTATCACTTAACGACTGAGTGGTATCACTAAACTACTGAGTGGTATCAATTAACTACTGAGTGGTATCACTAAACTACTGAGTGGTATCACCTAACGACTGAATGGTATCACTTAACTACTGAGTGGTATCACTTAACTACTGAGTGGTATCACTTAACTACTGAGTGGTATCACTTAACTACTGAGTGGTATCACTAAACTACTGAGTGGTATCACTTAACTACTGAGTGGTATCACTTAACGACTGAGTAGTATAACTAAACTACTGAGTGGTATCACTAAACTACTGAGTGGTATCACTAAACTACTGAGTGGTATCACTTAACTACTGAGTGGTATCACTAAACTACTGAGTGGTATCACTTAACGACTGAGTGGTATCACTTAACTACTGAGTGGTATCACTAAACTACTGAGTGGTGTCACTAAACTATTGAGTGGTGTCACTTAACTACAGAGTGGTATCACTTAACTATTGAGTGGTATCACTTAACGACTGAGTGGTATCACTAAACTACTGAGTGGTATCACTTAACTACTGAGTGGTATCACTAAACTACTGAGTGGTATCACTAAACTACTGAGTGGTATAACTAAACTACTGAGTGGTATCACTTAACCACTGAGTGGTATCACTAAACTACTGAGTGGTGTCACTAAACTACTGAGTGGTATCACTTAACGACTGAGTGGTATCACTAAACTACTGAGTGGTATCACTAAACTACTGAGTGGTATCACTAAACTACTGAGTGGTATCACTAAACTACTGAGTGGTATCACTAAACCACTGAGTGGTATCACTAAACTACTGAGTGGTATCACTAAACTACTGAGTGGTATCACTTAACTACTGAGTGGTATAACTAAACTACTGAGTGGTATTACTAAACCACTGAGTGGTATCACTAAACTACTGAGTGGTATCACTAAACTACTGAGTGGTATCACTTAACTACTGAGTGGTATCACTAAACTACTGAGTGGTATCACTAAACTACTGAGTGGTATCACTTAACTACTGAGTGGTATCACTAAACTACTGAGTGGTATCACTAAACTACTGAGTGGTGTCACTAAACTACTGAGTGGTATCACTAAACTACTGAGTGGTATCACTAAACTACTGAGTGGTATCACTTAACTACTGAGTTGTATCACTAAACTACTGAGTGGTATCACTAAACTACTGAGTGGTATCACCTAACGACTGAATGGTATCACTTAACTACTGAGTGGTATCACTTAACTACTGAGTGGTATCACTAAACTACTGAGTGGTATCACTAAACTACTGAGTGGTATCACTAAACTACTGAGTGGTATCACTAAACTACTGAGTGGTATCACTTAACGACTGAGTGGTATCACTTAACTACTGAGTGGTATCACTAAACTACTGAGTGGTGTCACCAAACTACTGAGTGGTGTCACCAAACTACTGAGTGGTATCACTAAACTACTGAGTGGTATCACTAAACTACTGAGTGGTATCACTAAACTACTGAGTGGTATCACTAAACTACTGAGTGGTGTCACCAAACTACTGAGTGGTGTCACCAAACTACTGAGTGGTATTACTAAACTACTGAGTGGTATCACTTAACTACTGAGTGGTATCACTTAACTACTGAGTGGTATCACTAAACTACTGAGTGGTATCACTAAACTACTGAGTGGTATCACTAAACTACTGAGTGGTATCAGGTAACTACTGAGTGGTATCACTAAACTACTGAGTGGTATCACTTAACGACTGAGTGGTATCACTTAACGACTGAGTGGTATCACTTAACTACTGAGTGGTATCACTAAACTACTGAGTGGTGTCACCAAACTACTGAGTGGTGTCACCAAACTACTGAGTGGTATCACTAAACTACTGAGTGGTATCACCAAACTACTGAGTGGTATCACTAAACTACTGAGTGGTATCACTAAGCTACTGAGTGGTATCACTAAACTACTGAGTGGTATCACTAAACTACTGAGTGGTATCACTAAACTACTGAGTGGTATAACTAAACTACTGAGTGGTATCACTTAACAACTGAGTGGTATCACTAAACTACTGAGTGGTATCACTAAACTACTGAGTGGTATCACTAAACTACTGAGTGGTATCACTAAACTACTGAGTGGTATCACTTAACTACAGAGTGGTATCACTTAACGACTGAGTGGTATCACTTAACTACTGAGTGGTATCACCAAACAACTGAGTGGTGTCACTAAACTACTGAGTGGTATCACTAAACTACTGAGTGGTATCACTAAACTACTGAGTGGTGTCACCAAACTACTGAGTGGTGTCACCAAACTACTGAGTGGTGTCACCAAACTACTGAGTGGTATCACTAAACTACTGAGTGGTATCACTAAACTACTGAGTGGTGTCACCAAACTACTGAGTGGTGTCACCAAACTACTGAGTGGTATTACTAAACTACTGAGTGGTATCACTTAACTACTGAGTGGTATCACTTAACTACTGAGTGGTATCACTAAACTACTGAGTGGTATCACTAAACTACTGAGTGGTATAACTAAACTACTGAGTGGTATCACGTAACGACTGAGTGGTATCACTAAACTACTGAGTGGTATCACTAAACTACTGAGTGGTATCACTTAACTACTGAGTGGTATCACTAAACTACTGAGTGGTATCACTAAACTACTGAGTGGTATAACTAAACTACTGAGTGGTATCACTTAACCACTGAGTGGTATCACTAAACTACTGAGTGGTGTCACTAAACTACTGAGTGGTATTACTAAACCACTGAGTGGTATAACTAAACTACTGAGTGGTATCACTAAACTACTGAGTGGTATAACTAAACTACTGAGTGGTATCACTTAACCACTGAGTGGTATCACTAAACTACTGAGTGGTGTCACTAAACTACTGAGTGGTATTACTAAACCACTGAGTGGTATCACTAAACTACTGAGTGGTATCACTTAACGACTGAATGGTATCACTAAACTACTGAGTGGTATCACTAAGCTACTGAGTGGTATCACTAAACTACTGAGTGGTATCACTAAACTACTGAGTGGTATCACTAAACTACTGAGTGGTATCACTAAACTATTGAGTGGTATCACTAAACTACTGAGTGGTATTACTAAACCACTGAGTGGTATCACTAAACTACTGAGTGGTGTCACCAAACTACTGAGTGGTGTCACCAAACTACTGGGTGGTATCACTAAACTACTGAGTGGTATCACCAAACTACTGAGTGGTATCACTAAACTACTGAGTGGTATCACTAAACTACTGAGTGGTATCACTAAACTACTGAGTGGTATCACTTAACGACTGAGTGGTATCACTAAACTACTGAGTGGTATCACTAAACTACTGAGTGGTATCACTAAACTACTGAGTGGTATCACTAAACTACTGAGTGGTATCACTAAACTACTGAGTGGTATCACTTAACTACTGAGTGATATCACTTAACTACTGAGTGGTATCACTTAACTACTGAGTGGTATCACTAAACTACTGAGTGGTATCACTAAGCTACTGAGTGGTATCACTAAACTACTGAGTGGTATCACTAAACTACTGAGTGGTATCACTTAACTACTGAGTTGTATCACTAAGCTACTGAGTGGTATCACTAAACTACTGAGTGGTATCACTAAACTACTGAAGTGGTATCACTAAACTACTGAGTGGTATCACTAAACTACTGAGTGGTATTACTAAACCACTGAGTGGTATCACTAAACTACTGAGTGGTATCACTAAACTACTGAGTGGTATCACTTAACTACTGAGTGGTATCACTAAACTACTGAGTGGTATCACTTAACTACTGAGTGGTATCACTAAACTACTGAGTGGTATCACTAAACTACTGAGTGGTATCACTTAACGACTTAGTGGTATAACTAAACTACTGAGTGGTATCACTAAACTACTGAGTGGTATCACCAAACAACTGAGTGGTATCACTTAACTACTGAGTGGTATCACTAAACTACTGAGTGGTATCACTTAACTACTGAGTGGTATCACTTAACGACTGAATGGTATCATTAAACTACTGAGTGGTATCACTAAACTACTGAGTGGTATCACTAAACTACTGAGTGGTATCACTAAACTACTGAGTGGTATCACTAAACTACTGAGTGGTATCACTAAACTACTGAGTGGTATCACTAAACTACTGAGTGGTATCACTAAACTACTGAGTGGTATCACTTAACTACTGAGTGGTATCACCAAACTACTGAGTGGTATCACTAAACTACTGAGTGGTATCACTAAACTGCTGAGTGGTATCACTAAACTACTGAGTGGTATCACTAAACTACTGAGTGGTGTCACCAAACTACTGAGTGGTATCACTAAACTACTGAGTGGTATCACTTTAACTACTGAGTGGTATCACTAAACTAGTGAGTGGTATCACTTTAACTACTGAGTGGTATCACTTAACTACTGAGTGGTATCACTAAACTACTGAGTGGTATCACCAAACTATTGAGTGGTATCACCAAACAACTGAGTGGTATCACTAAACTACTGAGTGGTATCACTCAACTACTGAGTGGTATCACTAAACTACTGAGTGGTATCACTAAACTACTGAGTGGTATCACTAAACTACTGAGTGGTATCACTAAACTACTGAGTGGTATCACTTAAAATTTTGAATGAGTGATATCAGTGAAATCGACGGCACACAAACTAAACTAGTTATTTCCGTTGACACGTAACGATCAAAAGTAAAGCCTCAATTTTATTTTCGATTTTGCCATGACAGTGGTGAAGAGAGCGAAAGTGAAAGTGACCAACAAGCCATGAAATATTCTTCTATACACAGCATACGACCCCGACTCATTAATTTACAATCTCACCTGTTATCTGGTAAACCCCACAGGTGGGCTGATGCTTTTCCTAAAATATACATTGGAGCATGAATCCCTAGCCCCTCAAAGTTTGAAACCCCGTGCTTCACATTGACATTAAAATTTATTGTTTTGATAGAACTATTTACATAATTTCTGATAACTTAATTTATGTGCAGAATACGTAATCGATGTTTGGGGTAGTCCAAAATCTGGATAATAATAGATGTAATTAATGTAAGTTTAAATCAATGACAACCTCCAGATTTAAATTGTCTAAGTCTGGGAAAAGGGTACGTCTTTGTATGGTATGAGGACAGGTAAAACAAAGGGTACGTCTTTGTATGGTATGAGGACAGGTAAAACAAAGGATACGTCTTTGTATGGTATGAGGACAGGTAAAACAAAGGGTACGTCTTTGTATGGTATGAGGACAGGTAAAACAAAGGGCACGTCTTTGTATGGTATGAGGACAGGTAAAACAAAGGGCACGTCTTTGTATGGTATGAGGACAGGTAAAACAAAGGGCACGTCTTTGTATGGTATGAGGACAGGTAAAACAAAGGATACGTCTTTGTATGGTATGAGGACAGGTAAAACAAAGGATACGTCTTTGTATGGTATGAGGACAGGTAAAACAAAGGGTACGTCTTTGTATGGTATGAGGACAGGTAAAACAAAGGGATTCGTCTTTGTATGGTATGAGGACAGGTAAAACAAAGGGCTACGTCTTTGTATGGTATGAGGACAGGTAAAACAAAGGGCACGTCTTTGTATGGTATGAGGACAGGTAAAACAAAGGGCACGTCTTTGTATGGTATGAGGACAGGTAAAACAAAGGGCACGTCTTTGTATGGTATGAGGACAGGTAAAACAAAGGGTACGTCTTTGTATGGTATGAGGACGTATGAGGACAGGTGGAACAAAGTTTTTCCACACGATGCCATTTCGACCGTTGATGTCATTTCGTATTCAGACGTGACGTCATTCAGTTTAGAGAGATATCGCTATAATGATAATGTTTGTGATATCTGTAATCATTTATATTTAACATACTAGTTAATCATAAAATGTCACCAAATGTTCCCGAATTAGTATCACTGTATAAATGGAATTAAACCATTTAAGAAAACAACATTACTAATGTTACTTTGTCAATGTAATAAAATAAAATTAATAGTGTGGTATAATTTGTTCCATATCAAACTGCTTCAGAGCCCCCATGTTGGAGTTACATTGCTGACTTATTGCTATTAATAGAATCTATGTTAGTCTGACAGGTTCTCATTGATAAACTTTGTCTAAAGACCACCACAGATAAAAAGAAAAAACTATGAAATTGATAAAATTGATCACGTGATTTAAAGCGTCTCCTTGGATAATCCTACTTTCGTTTCGGGTATACTTTCGTCTTGAATAACCAATGGACGGCTGGTCTATGGCGGAGGTATGTACAAGAATGCAAAGTAAAATAAGAAATATAGGAATCAAAGTTTTATACGAAATATTTTTTTGTTTTTGCCGCCCCAGCGGATCCAGGGCAGCGCCCTGGTAGGGGTTACCCCCGGCTGAAAATGAATTAATTTAGTGATAATGCGAGCGCCGTAAGCGCAAGCCGATTTTTTTTTTTTTTTTGGCAAGGGGTCTGGGGGCCGCCCCAGCGGGTCCAGGGCAGCGCCCTTGTAGGGGTTTCCCCCGGCGGAAAATGAATATAGCAAATTTGCAATCATTCGGGATTTAGTAATGGGTCTGCCCTGTAGGTAGGACGTACCCACTGCATGGTCGTAAGAGGCGACTAACTTTTGGATCTTATCTTTTTTCTCTTTCTAAATACATTGTACTTGCCTGCTCCTAAAGTCTCCCTTAGCTATACCTCACGTTTGGCTTTTAGATAAAAGTTCTCTCCTGTGTGTAAGGCTTTGGATTCTGTGCCCTTTCTGAAACGTACCAGAGCCTAGGAAAATGGTAGTTTTCTGCTCCTGCTTACGGTCGGCAATTTTGGGAATGGAAAGACTGTCGGAATAATTAATGTCCTGTTGGATGTCTCCGGCAGTATGCGTCATTTTTGTTGTCCTTCTCATTTGGCAAAATGAGGTAAAATCTAACGTGGTTTAGCGACAGACAGGTACTTGGTATTGTCTTTAAAATACACTCCCTCTGAATGGCTAATCCAGTTTTATATTTATAATAAAGAAATGTCCAGTTACACTTACTGTAACTCATTCCCAGGTTGCTGTGTATGTGGACGAATAAAAGGCAGATGCTACACGTTATAAAGCCCGAAGTAGACAGAATCAGGACTCCGGCTACTAAACTCACCAGTCTCTACAGAAGTTATTTAGAATCCGATTGGGACCTCTGTTGTCAGAGGAAGAATACATAAAATTCATGATCTGATTTCCTAAGATTGCTGATGGTCAGTGCCCTTCTTACTGAACTTGTAACACCAAAAGAGCTAACATTTTTATCAAGTAAACTGTCTCTATAAAGATTCGTCCCTACTCTCCTCTGTTGACGAATGGATCGTCCATATACCAATCATTGATATTGACCATACCAACCATTGATATTGACCATACCAACCATTGATATTGACCATACTAATCATTGATATTGACCATACTAACCATTGATATTGACCATACCAATCATTGATATTGACCATACTAATCATTGATATTGACCATACCAATCATTGATATTGACCATACCAATCATTGATATTGACCATACTAACCATTGATATTGACCATACCAATCATTGATATTGACCATACCAATCATTGATATTGACCATACTAACCATTGATATTGACCATACCAATCATTGATATTGACCATACTAACCATTGATATTGACCATACCAATCATTGATATTGACCATACTAATCATTGATATTGACCATACCAATTGTTGAAAGAAGTTCTTATCATCCTTACAGCTAGCACTGCGGCATCACGAAAGAAAATAATGTACACGCATACATTTTATTGTAAAGTAAGAACCAATACAGGCGTAAAGCTACACGCAGACAAACGTATACATGTATAGATGATAATTCTACATGTATATATATATATGACGAATAACTAAAGAAAGTCTATAATTAGCACACACTGTAGAAGCACGTGATTAGAGACACTACGTAATACAATCTATACAGTGGGATTTCCTATGAAGTGACGTCTACTTTCGTTTTTGACTTGTCAAACAACTGAGGAGACATTTTTGGTTCCTCGCAATAACAGAAGCTCACGTAATTTCAAGACTGTCTGAAGGCGAGTTAAAAGAAGGCAACCATGCTTGTTGTAAGTAGATAAGCGTCCTATCTATCATAAATTTAGTTTCGAGGATAAATATCTATATTCAATTCTGCTTCAGGTAGACGTGTATACATGTATATTGATTGTAACTGCGTCTTGGGTTGTTGCCAGTTGTGACAGGAAAAATAAAGCATAAGGGATAGACAAAAAGTTAGTTTTACGTCAACAGTTGACTTCTTCTTCATAACCGCTAATCGGAATTTGACTGGTAGTATATCATTATGGGGTGGGGATTAGAAATTGTACGAAATGGTGGAGCTGACACCCCCAGGGGGCCAGAGGGTGGGGCAGAAAGGGGTCAATTCGGCTAAATTGATATAAACGGTTTCTTTTCCGAAACTAAGCAGTGGATATCGCTCATATTTGACTGGAAGCATCCTTATGGGGTAGGGATAAAAATTGTAAATATGGTGGGGCTAACCCAGGGGCGGGGCCAAAAGGGGTCAATTTGGCTAAATTGATATAAACAACTTCTTCACTGAAATTAAGCAATGGCTATCACTCATAGTTGTCTGGTAGCATCATTTTGGCGTGGGGATTAGAAATTGCCCCCCCCCCCCCCCCCCCCCCCCCCCCTGGGGGCCTGAGGGACGGGGCCAAAAAGGGTCAATTTGACTCAATTGATATAAAAGACTTCTTCTCTGGAACTAAACAATGAATATCACTCATATTTGAATGGTAGCATCCTTATGGGGTAGGAATACAAAATTGTACAAATATCGATAATACAGTCTATACAGTGGGATTTCCTATGTAGTGACGTCTACTTTCGTTTTGACCTGTCAAACAACTGGGGTGGCATTTTCGGTTTCCCGCAATAACAGAAGCACACGCAATTTCCAGACTGTTTGAAGGCGAGTTAAAAGAAGGCAACCATGATTGTTGTAAGTAGATAAGCGTCCTGTCTACCATAAATTTAGTTTCGAGAATAAATATCTATATTCAATTTTTACTTTAGGTAGACGTGTATACACGTATATTGATTGCAATCTTTTGGGACGTTACCAGTTGTGGTTGGACAAATAATGCATATAGATATATAAAAGGATAGGTAATAAGTTAGTTTTAATGTATAGATGTAAAGTAGATGAATTTGGCATTACTCTGCCTTCAGGGATATATATGCTGTCAAAAAATAATCGTTTTACAGGTAAAGAATATTTTTGTATAAAAGAGAAACACAATAAAAATGATCGGACAACTGGCAAAATTTGTTCTTGTCGGGTCAGAACAATTTAAGTATCCACGGAGTAAATTTCTATAAAAGGACATAATTAATCTACATGTTCAAGAACAATCGTCCTTTAATTAGATAATTAATCTGCAGTCTTTTGGTGCTGTGATATGGGCCTCGTTTGTCAACACGCCCATTATAAGGACGTATTTTATTTGTTGTGTATTTGCCATAGATAACATAAAGGGCGTATGGCCATAATTACACGTAATTCAAGTACTAGACAGTAGGAAAACGAAAGTATCAAGGGAAGTAACTCGGACAATGCGCAAAACTAAATCGTTATTGATAAAATTTCCAGACAACATTAAGTATAGTTACTATAATATCAGTTCTTTATGTTCATTTAAAGTTACTTTCTGTATACTTTCATATCAAAATAGTATATTTTTGTTTTAGTATTGCGTAGTCTCCCAAATTAAAAGCGAAAGTACATTTCATTTTTCCAAATGCTAAAGTTAAACAGAAAGTACATTCATTTGTTTCCCAGAAATGGTCGAAACTTCATTGTCTGGATTCTAATATGGAAAAAAAGATTTATAATAACAGTGATGATGATAAGCATTAATTATACTGATTATCAATGCAATTATTCATTAATTGATATCTAACAAATTACACATTTGCATACTAGGAAAAATATTGTTTTGGTAATTGAATGATAATTACTGATTTTCCCCCATTCATATATATATAGTGCATACATCTTTAAATTGCTCCTATAATGAACATATGTGTATTGATAAATGATAAATTAAAACTATCAGAAAAAAGATACTTGGTATAGATGTTTTTTTATCCCCCGCGAAACGCGTTTGCGGGGGATATTAAATTGGGCTCCGTGCGTCCGTCCGTGTGTCCGTCCGAGATTCTTTTCCGGGCTATAACTCCATAACCGTTCAACGCAGCTCCATGAAACTTTCTGTATATATCAGACTAGTGCCGTAGTTGTGCCTTTTGCTATTGGGGACCTTCCATTTTGGGTATTTTTTCTGTCACCATGGAAACTTAATCAAAAATACCAAATTACTGTTTCCGGGCTATAACTCCATAACCGTTCAACGTAGCTCCTTGAAACTTTCTGAATATATCAGGCTAGTGCCCTAGTTGTGCCTTTTGCTATTGCGGACCTTCCATTTTCGTTATTTTTTCTGTCACCATGGAAACTTAATCAAAAATACCAAATTACTGTTTCCTTTTTTCCTCCGTGCTATAACTCCATAACCGTTCAACGCAGCTCCTTGAAACACTCTGTATATATCAGACTAGTGTCCTAGTTGTGCCTTTTGCTATTGCGGACCTTCCATTTTCGTTATTTTTTCTGTCACCATAGAAACTTAATCAAAAATACCAAATTACTGTTTCCGGGCTATAACTCCATAACCGTTCAACGTAGCTCCTTGAAACTTTCTGTATATATCAGGCTAGTGCCCTAGTTGTGCCTTTTTGCTATTGCGGACCTTCCATTTTCGGCATTTTTTCTGTCACCATGGAAACTTAATCAAAAATACCAAATTACTCTTTCCTTTTGTTTCCGGGCTATAATTCAAAAACCGTTCGAAGCAGCTCCATGAAACTTTCTGTATATATCAGACTAGTGCCCTAGTTGTGCCTTTTGCTATTGGGGACCTTCCATTTTCGGTATTTTTTCTGTCACCATGGAAACTTAATCAAAAATACCAAATTACTGTTTCCTTTTGTTTCTTGGCTATAACTCCAAAACTGTTCAACGCAGCTCCTTGAAACTTTCTGAATATATCAGACTAGTTGTGCCTTTTGCTATTGCGGACCTTCCATATTCGGTATTTTTTCTGTCACCATGGAGACTTAATCAAAAATACCAAATTACTGTTTCCCTAATAACTCTTACTTTGAGCTTAATTTATACATGTATTTAGGGTTTTCATACCAACTGCGGGGCGCGGGGGATAAACTTTGTGGCTCCTTGTTATTACTGGTATTTTGTTTTATACAAATGTAGTAAATAATTGACTGGTCTATAGTTATTGTATTTTATACTTTAGTAAATAATTCACTGGCTTAGTAATTGTGTTTTATACAAAGTAATTAATTTATTGGCCTTTCGTTAATTGATGCAACTTGATATATTGCTTCTGTATGGCAATAATATAACCATGATGAAAATGCAAAATAAGAAAAGACAGAATCACGCACAACTATCTATATTGTATATCTGTGAAACATGTAATTATATAAATCAGGCAATAAGCCTATACATGTATATATATATATATATATATCTTTGTACACTCGTCCATATATATCACAGTTAAGATGAATTACTGATTAATATGCCAACCCATCTATATTACATTTCGGGGGAAAGGCTAATTAACAATTATTATTTTAAGTTTTTAATTTAGTCCCTTTTAATTACAATTAATTTTAATTTTAATTTTAATTACAGGATAAATACGGTACATTCTGTGATATAACTGTGAGATAGGATATAAGGATGTAATATATATATATGTGTGTATTTCCTTTCAGTGTACTTTTATAGTGTATGTACAACTTAGAATATCATTGTGTGCATATATCATTGTACTATAATATATTTCCATTGTACTTATAATATACTTCCATTTTACTTATAATGTACACATGTACTTCCATTGAACTTAAAATGTACTTCCATTGTACTTATAATGTACTTCCATTGTACTTATAATGTACTTCCATTGAACTTATAATGTACTTCCATTGTACTTATAATATACTTCCATTGTACTTCTAATGTAATTCTATTGTACTTATAATGTACTTCCATTGTACTTATAATGTACTTCCATTGAACTTAAAATGTACTTCCATTGTACTTATAATGTACTTCCATTGAACTTATAATGACTTCCATTGTACTTTTAATATATTTCCATTGTACTTATAATGTACTTCCATTGTACTTTTAATATATTTCCATTGAACTATTATTATACTTTCATTGTACTTTTAATGTTTTAATGTACTTCCATTGAACTTTTAAAGTACTTTCACTGTACTTTTAATGTATTTCCATTGAACTTTTAATGTTCTTTCATTGTACTTCATTGTTCTTTTAATATGCTTCTATTGTACTTTTAATGTCATTCCTTTGTATCTTTAATTCACTACAATTGTGTTTTTAATGTACTTCAACTTTACCTTTACAAAATTAAAACAGAAAGTAGGACTACCAAATGAAAATTTCCATTTTTTCCCCAGTCAATTCAAACAGAAAGTATATGTTTCATCCTTTATATAAAGTATACCTAAACCAAAAGTATAAATATAAAACAGAAAAATTGTCACTTTTATTTTCATACCCTGTCATAAATTGACTGGGATATTATGGTATATATTGTTCACCTGTCTGTCCAGCATCAATTTGTTTGTCAGAAAATCTTTTCCCTTAATTTCCAACAGATCTCTTTAAAACTTAAATAAACCAGGTAATTGTGATATGGAGATGAATTTTTCTAAGAGGTTAATTTGGCTTAATTGATATAAATGACTTCTTCTCTGGAGCTAAGCAATAGATACTGCTCATATTTGTCTGATAGCATCGTTATGATGGGCCTGAGGGATAGGGCCAAAAGGGGACAATTTGGCTAAATTGCTGTAAACAATGAATTGTCTGGAAGTAAGTGATTAGCATCGTTATGGGGTAGTGATTCAAAATTGTACAAATGGTGGGGCTGACCCCTTCAGAGCCCAAGGGAAGGGGCCAAAAGGGGTTCATTTAGCAACTCTGATATTAATGACTTTTCTGGAACTAAGTTATGTATGGCATTGATATTTCAGTGGTAACATCCCCAGGAGGGAACTGACACCACCATCCCTCCCCACCCCCTGGGGTCTTTCCCCACCCTTGAAGACTTATTTCATTTGTTTTATCTTTGAAACCATTCATATCCCCATCCAATAATCATATTCAGCCTTGCTGGGAATCAAGAGATGAACACAATCCTGATGTAAAAATAGGCCCAGGGTTGAACCGTTCTTTCCATACCCTAAGGGACTTATAGATTCTTTAACGACAATTATGTTGAATCTTGACTTTATTTACTGGGTTATATCTTTGAAGCAGTTGAGATCCCCACAATATAATCATATATCAACAAATAAAGCTATTAGCAAATGGAACATAAACATAATTTTGATGTTTGCTCAAATAAACCAGGTGAGCGATACATACCCTCTGGGCCTCTTGTTGATAAATGCTCTCATTGAACCTTTGCTGTCTCTATTATCAATATCACTTTGAAGTGTGATTGGACATATATATATATATCCTGACCATTAACTGGGCATAGATATCATTCCGACCAATCCACTGGGCATTGATATCATTCTGACTCGCCCATTGGGTGTAGATATCATTCTGACTCGCCCATTGGGTGTAGATATCATTCTGAGCTATCCACTGGGCATTGATATCATTCTGACTCACCCATTGGGTGTAGATATCATTCTGACTCGCCCATTGGGTGTAGATATCATTCTGAGCTATCCACTGGGCATTGATATCATTCTGACTCGCCCATTGGGTGTAGATATCATTCTGACTCGCCCATTGGGTGTAGATATCATTCTGACTCGCCCATTGGGTGTAGATATCATTCTGAGCTATCCACTGGGCATTGATATCATTCTGACTCACCCATTGGGTGTAGATATCATTCTGACTCGCCCATTGGGTGTAGATATCATTCTGACTCGCCCATTGGGTGTAGATATCATTCTGAGCTATCCACTGGGCATTGATATCATTCTGACTCACCCATTGGGTGTAGATATCATTCTGACTCGCCCATTGGGTGTAGATATCATTCTGAGCTATCCACTGGGCATTGATATCATTCTGACTCGCCCATTGGGTGTAGATATCATTCTGACTCGCCCATTGGGTGTAGATATCATTCTGACTCGCCCATTGGGTGTAGATATCATTCTGACTCGCCCATTGGGTGTAGATATCATTCTGACTCGCCCATTGGGTGTAGATATCATTCTGACTCACCCATTGGGTGTAGATATCATTCTGACTCGCCCATTGGGTGTAGATATCATTCTGAGCTATCCACTGGGCATTGATATCATTAATTCTGACTCGCCCATTGGGTGTAGATATCATTCTGAGCTATCCACTGGGCATTGATATCATTAATTCTGACTCGCCCATTGGGTGTAGATATCATTCTGACTCGCCCATTGGGTGTAGATATCATTCTGAGCTATCCACTGGGCATTGATATCATTCTGACTCACCCATTGGGTGTAGATATCATTCTGACTCGCCCATTGGGTGTAGATATCATTCTGAGCTATCCACTGGGCATTGATATCATTCTGACTCGCCCATTGGGTGTAGATATCATTCTGACTCGCCCATTGGGTGTAGATATCATTCTGACTCGCCCATTGGGTGTAGATATCATTCTGACTCGCCCATTGGGTGTAGATATCATTCTGACTCACCCATTGGGTGTAGATATCATTCTGAGCTATCCACTGGGCATTGATATCATTAATTCTGACTCACCCATTGGGTGTAGATATCATTCTGACTCACCCATTGGGTGTAGATATCATTCTGACTCGCCCATTGGGTGTAGATATCATTCTGAGCTATCCACTGGGCATTGATATCATTCTGACTCGCCCATTGGGTGTAGATATCATTCTGACTCGCCCATTGGGTGTAGATATCATTCTGACTCGCCCATTGGGTGTAGATATCATTCTGACTCGCCCATTGGGTGTAGATATCATTCTGACTCACCCATTGGGTGTAGATATCATTCTGAGCTATCCACTGGGCATTGATATCATTAATTCTGACTCACCCATTGGGTGTAGATATCATTCTGACTCACCCATTGGGTGTAGATATCATTCTGACTCGCCCATTGGGTGTAGATATCATTCTGAGCTATCCACTGGGCATTGATATCATTCTGACTCGCCCATTGGGTGTAGATATCATTCTGACTCGCCCATTGGGTGTAGATATCATTCTGACTCGCCCATTGGGTGTAGATATCATTCTGAGCTATCCACTGGGCATTGATATCATTCTGACTCAACCATTGGGTGTAGATATCATTCAGACCAATCCACTGGGCTTACCAGTAGATATTATTCCGACCAATCCACTTGACTTACTCATAGATATCATTCTGACCAATCCACTGGACATTGATATCATTCTGACTCAACAATTGGGTGTAGATACCATTCCGACCAATCCACTGGACTTACCCGTAGATATCATTCTGACCAATCCACTGGACTTACCCGTAGATATTATTCCGACCAATCCACTAGGCTTACCCGTAGATATCATTCTGACCAATCCACTGGACTAACCCTTAGATATAATTCCGACCAATCCACTAGGCTTACCCGTAGATATCATTCTGACCAATCCACTGGACTTACCCGTAGATGTTATTCCGACCAATCCACTGGGCTTACCCGTAGATATCATTCTGACCAATCCACTGGACTAACCCTTAGATATAATTCCGACCAATCCACTGGGCTTACCCGTAGATATCATTCTGACCAATCCACTGGACTAACCCTTAGATATAATTCCGACCAATCCACTAGGCTTACCCGTAATCATTCCGACCAATCCACTAGGCTTACCCGTAGATATAATTCCGACCAATCCACTGGGCTTACCCGTAGATATTATTCTGACCAATCCACTGGACTAACCCTTAGATATAATTCCGACCAATCCACTAGGCTTACCCGTAGATATCATTCCGACCAATCCACTGGGCTTACCCGTAGATGTCATTCCGACCAATCCACTGGGCTTACCTGTAGATATCATTCTGACCAATCCACTGGACTTACCTGTAGATATCATTC
Source organism: Pecten maximus (assembly GCF_902652985.1). Taxonomy (NCBI): domain Eukaryota; kingdom Metazoa; phylum Mollusca; class Bivalvia; order Pectinida; family Pectinidae; genus Pecten; species Pecten maximus. The sequence continues at coordinate 33,483,330 of NC_047029.1, read as the reverse complement.
CGACCAATCCACTGGACTTACCCGTAGACATATTCCGACTCACTCATCCATTGGTTGTAGATATCATTCTGTCCTATGATGTTCTAGTTCTCCAGTAGGTAACAAAATTCAGTGTAAAAAATGTCTGTCTGATTTACTATGCTATAAATATTTGCGAGTAAAATTAAAATTCTAAAATAGTGAACTCAAAATGAAATTCAACTTAATTTGAAATGTCATCATACATATGTTGTTTATAATAAGTGGTTATAAATCTGTTTGTCTGCAATGTATTTCTCTGTTCTAGTTGTTGCACTTGTGTACAATTTAGATATTATTTTTGTTTGTTTGGTGTAGGGTACCATCCCTAACGCGAGTATGAACATCACCATGACGTCTCTGTCGTCGATGACAATGGGAGTTGAACAGCTCCAAGAGAAGTTTCTTCGCTGTAACAACTGCAACATGGACTATGACTCGGACGATCAGCACCCTCGGCTTTTGCCGTGCCTACACACACTTTGCTACAAGTGTGTCAAGGCCAAGGTATGTCATAGATCAAGGTCATAGAAAGTGAATTTTATAATTGATTATTATTTCAGAAAGCATTTTCTTGTAAGTAAGGTTAAAAAAAACCCAGATTTTCTTATACTACCATCAAATCACTATCAAAAAGGTTTTGGATGGCAACAGAGACAAATGATGGAAGGGTAACATATGCATCTAAAGTGTTTAAAGGGGCATGAAAATAACTATGGAAGAATTTCATCAAGAACTGAATACAGCTGTGATACTGTTTGAATGGCACAACTAATGTTATCTAGGAGTGATAAATGTTTTTCAAAAAAACATAACTCTATTCAATCAACTATGGAATGTGCATTCCCATATCATCCTATATTTATATATTATACAAGTTGTGAATTCCCATATCGTACCATATTTATATATTATACAGGTTGAGAACAAGAAAATTGTATGTCCTAAATGCAGAGTAGAGCACAAGGCAAGCTCGACCGACTTGAAAGAGTTTACCCGTGATGACACCAGGGAAGATTTAATGGATTTTGTCCGTGTGCAGAAAGGGCCGTCTGGAGTGACCTGTCAGTCGTGTGGTGAGGACAGCCCAGCCTCTCACAGATGCCAAGACTGCGGCGAGTTCCTGTGCAGTAAGTGTAGGGATGCTCACAAGAGAACAAATGTGACAAAGAATCATGAGCTTATCACCATGGACGACCTGAAGAAAGAGAAGACCATGGGTGCATTTAGTCACCCTCAGAAATGCCCTCAACATAATGAGAAATTGAACCTGTACTGCTCCAAAACAGAATGTCAGAAGCCAGTCTGCTACATCTGTGTCTTTTGTGACCATAAAGACCAAGATGGGCACAAGATAAGTGGCACTGATGACATCAGCATCAAAAAGAAACAAGACATAAGTAAAGAAATGGACAACCTTAAGAAAACCGAGGACCGTGTGAGCAGCATCATCAGAGAGGTTGACTTAGAGACGACAGCCGTGGGCGAGAAAGGTCGCGAGATAGAAATGCAGATTGATGCAGCCTTTGATGGATACATAAAGACTTTGGAGAAACGTCGAGAGGAACTAAAGAACAAAGTTGAGAGCCACGTAGAACAAAAGACAATGACTCTTGACAACCAGATGAGTACCCTAACTGCCCATAGGACTCAAATAGAGGAAGCCATTTACTTCTCCGATCAAGCTTTGGCCTACAAAAATTCGTCAGCCCTTCTCCAGATAGAAAAGACAATTATCAAGCGCATGAGAGCACTCAATCAACACCCCTTCGATAAGATGCCACACGAAACAGCTGCTTTAGGGTTTTCAAACAAAGGTCTACACACAGAGATACAGAAAAACATCATCTCCATGGCATCTGTTTGGGCCTCATCCATTTACCCACCACGCACACAGATAGAAATTGAAGGAGATGCCATTGAGAATGAGGTCGCAACCTTCTTTGTTTTTACAGCAACCTACAAGGGAGAAAAGTCGGATGACAGAATGGGAGATATCTCCGCACGTGTTAAAGGACCGAAAGGTGAGCAATGATACAAAAGCCCTCGGTTTCATCAACCTTAACCTTAGTAAATTGAAATTTTCACAGGAAAACATCACAAATTTTAAGAATGATTTCAGGATTTGACTTAAATGACAATTTCTGTTTTATGAATTTAGAAAACTTTAAATTATTGTTTCAACACATTTTTAACCATTAATTGAACATGCTCTAGTTGCAACTTTGATTCTTTGGAACAAGCAATGTACATATGGCCACACCAAAATTTGTGGCTTTGAAAAGTCCATAACATTTGGCGGTTTTTAACACTGCAGGAATAGTGAATAAGGCTCGGGTAGACGATCGAATGTTCGGATCAGATGAGCGATTCCGTGTCAGCTATATCCCATTCGAATCTGGAGACCATGTACTGGAAATCCGTGTTGCTGATCGTCCGATTGGAACACATCCATTCCAAGTCATTGCAAACACAGATGAAAGCAGTAAGTTAAATCTGATAAATTTGATTTTTCATTGCATATATTGAGGGAATATTAAATGTTTCAAATCTTTAATTTACTGCAAAATATTTGTTTAAAAATCTTATAATGTATTTGATTTTTATTTGTTTTATAATAAGGGAATACTTGTCTTTCCAGTCTCCAACATTCCAGAAGCCATCCTGCAGAAAGCACAACGTGAGTAAATGTTTTAGAAATACAATGTATATCTAAACATAATTAGGAGAAGTATGTTACCTGTCGACCTTAACGACTACAAAGTAGAACAGATTCATACAATTAATGAATAAATGAAGCTCATGCTTGTGACTATTGCTGAAATTTTTTAAAAATTCAACTTAATTATAAGTCTAAAAAAAAACCCAAAAAAACCTTGAATATAATATATACCATATAAATTTAAGATATTAAGTCTTTTAGATTTTTATTATGGGTGTTGTTCACATACCATAATAATGATTTATTCTCAAAATAAAGATTTTATTCTATTTTTTTTCTTGTTGAACGAAGGCATACTGTCAAGGTCACTTTTTTAAATGGCTGGATATTTTGTGATTTTCTATGTTTATCTTTTTTTTTCAAGGTATTACATTTTTCACAATTCTGTTCTATCCTTGATGCGATGTCCTTGATTGTAGTCAGATCTAGCTATTGTATATTTCCCTTTACAGGACCCGAGTTTTCTTTTGATCGTGCACGTGCCCATAGAGATGTGACGGTCTCGCCTGACGGGAAGACATTCCTGAACGCTGCAGCAACTGTTGAACCTTCTGGCCCTAAACACACTACAGAAATACAAGGGTGCTATAAGCACCGTCCCGATACAAGCCCCGGGCAGCCATTATTATGAGCTCAATGTCCGATACAAGATTCGCAGGCCACTTGAGAAATGCAATCTTGTATTTGAGATTGGCTTGGCACGTGGTGAAGTTGTTGATAATCGTCACCATGTTGAAGGGCAGAACTTTGCCTGGTCGTTGATTGGTGCTCACCACAGCGAATGTGACGAGATCTGCCTTCACATTGCTCACGGTAGCCAGTGTATCTTCCATGACAGCCTGTCAAAGAATGAATCTGGAGCTACAATGAGTCGTAATTTTGGGTTCATGGTGGATACGGATAAACAAGAATGGAAGATCTTTGACTGTGAAAAAGGTGAGCAGATTTGTGTTATTGATGCAGTGGATGGTTCGGAGCCTCTTTACCCTGTCGTCGCCGGTTACAATCCCTTCCAGGTTGAGGTCACCATGAACCTGCGTACAGGAGTGTCCATCAACCAGGAGAAGGGCACCAAGAAATGATGGGACATTTTAAAATTTCTGACCAAGACTGACAAGTCATTGGATCCAGGACTTGATTCTTAATAATCAGAATGTAGATAAAATGTTATTAGATTTAAAAACACAAAATAGTTTATATAGACTAAATATCGTAAAAGTGTACTTAGCATGTACGATAATTTTGTTTGTGATATTTTCTGATCAATAATTTTTTAAGGGAATCACAAAGTTAAAACTGTCACTACAAAGGAACTTATATTTCTAGTGTTGAATGAATGGTACATCACCATATGAGGTCCAAAGAACTGCTCCCTGCTACTTTTAGGTCACTTAAGACAAAGTCTCATGTGACCTATTATAATCGCCTTTTCTCCATCGGCATACATCGTCCGTCTGTAAACAATTCACATTTTCCACTCCTTCTCCAAAACTGCTGAGCCAAATTCAATGAAATTTGGCAGGAAGCTTCGATGGTCAAAGGTCAACCAAAATTGTGCCTGAGGGGCAGGACCAAAAAGGATCAAATAGACTAAATTTTCATACATCTTTTCAAACCCTGGCAAATAAAGTAGAATCAAATACTCTTCATAGATGGAAGAGTCTTAAGGTGCTTTACCAAAATTGTGAATTTCAAGACCCTTGGGTCTCATGTTTGCCCCTGAGGAGGGGGAAAAATTAACTATATTATATTTCGACTATCATGTGTCTGATTTCTACTGGAATTCATTCTTACTTTGTTAACATTATCAGCATGGGTTACAGCTTGATGGTATGTACAGGTTGGCTCTGACTGACCTTGGGGCCATAAAGGGTCAAATTCAATGAAACATTTCAAAGCTCAGGTGACTGTTTAGGCCCATAGGCCTCTTGTAATAGTTTAAATATCTTATCCTTTCACCAAAATTTCCCAGTTTTCCAGTAATTTTTTCACACCCCCAGACTAGACAATGTAGTTGTAATAATACTCTAGATGTCTTATCATTAGCACAGTCAGAATAGAAGAGGTTGTTCTCTGTCACTCTGCGGCATTATACAAGAGCTCACTTCATGTCTTTGTGAAGCGAGTTCCACCTAGGGGAGATAACTTCCTAATTTTCACTACAATATTTCAGTCTTCGTCATAATTAAAAGGGCATTGTGACAAGCCTTTTCTTACAATTAATCAAGATTCCTTTTATTAAAAAGATTTTTTTTTTTTTTTTTAATTTTTTTTTGTAACTGAACACTTTTACAGTTTATAACCAGTGGATATATACAGCAGCCATACAGTATATTTGTGTTTATAACCAGTGGATATATACAGCAGCCATACAGTATATTTGTATTGTTTTCTTCTTAAATTGTGTCTATTGACAAGAAAAGAACAGAGCACACCTAATTTTATTGATAGCTTGAAAGTCTTCTTGTATATTATAAACACCCATTTCGCCTGTCTGAGGAAGGTGATGAGAATACATGTCATTATGTATAAACGTATAACTAGACATGCTGTAAGACACCAACTGGTTTAATCAATTGGATCCTGTTTGAAAATTTATTTACATCATTCAATGCAGATGGTATAAAAATCAGTTTATATATTTATAGCGACATGTCATTGCTTGCCTGATACAGTGTAATCATTTATGGGACCAATTTTAATTTTGTGATATTATATACACCTGCCTGAGACCAGTCACATAGCACATTATTGACTGATATATGTCCAAAGTAATGGTGTTTGCCAGAGTTCTTTCCCCTTGAAAGTCATATTCCCTTCAGCTACATGTTGGAAATGATTAATCTACAAAAAACCCCCCAAAAAACCCCAAAAAAACAAAAACAAAAACAAAACTAGACATTGATATCCCCCTCTAACTTTAGATTGTACTATTTTGAGAAGAATTAGTATAATGCCTTATTATTGAGAATATCTCTTGACCAATGAAGATAATTGATCAATTATGGTCAAAACAAATCACTTAAAACCATTTTTAATACATATTTGTACAGTATTGATCATAATATTAGTAATGAATACAATCAGAAACAGGCAGATTATTTAAGTATATTAATCAAATTTGTATTAAATCTGTGTGTTTTTTTAGAGTGTTGTGTGATATAACCACACCGGAGTCGGATACTTAAACATTTTTAAAGTTTGTATTCAAATGTATTTTTGTGTATCCTCAGAATTCCAACTGTTGCATTCAACCTCTGTGAATAACTATCGTGTTCACATGACCTCTGTCAATACGAGATAACTATCGTGGTCGCATGACCTCTGTGAATATGAGATAACTATCGTGTTCGCATGACCTCTGTGAAAACTAGATAACTATCGTGGTCGCATGACCTCTGTGAAAACTAGATAACTATCGTGGTCGCATGACCTCTGTCAATATGAGATAACTATCGTGTTCGCATGACCTCTGTGAAAACTAGATAGCTATCGTGGTCGCATGACCTCTGTGAAAACTAGATAACTATCGTGTTCACATGACCTCTGTGAATACGAGATAACTATCGTGGTCGCATGACCTCTGTGAAAACTAGATAACTATCGTGGTCGCATGACCTCTGTGAAAACTAGATAACTATCGTGTTCGCATGACCTCTGTGAATACGAGATAACTATCGTGGTCGCATGACCTCTGTGAAAACTAGATAACTATCGTGTTCGCATGACCTCTGTGAATACGAGATAACTATCGTGGTCGCATGACCTCTGTGAAAACTAGATAACTATCGTGGTCGCATGACCTCTGTGAATACAATAACTTGCATTCAAATATGATATCTCTAAGACGAGATAAATATCAAGGCACTTGATACTGTAACTCTTGGATTCTGAAGATGTATTTCCATAGTGATTAGAAGTCACCTTAGATTTGGTTATTATACCATTGAGACATTTATAAATGATGTATGCTTGCAGCTTTACTGTATTACTAAGCTCTAAAGGTATTGGTTTTAAATATTAATATTATATATTACTGATGTGGCTTGAACTTGTAAAATTAAGAAGAAAAAGATGAACTAATGACATCTTCTGTGCATTACGATTAGAATGACAGCTAGGCCATGTGTACTCGTGTTGTGATTTTTGTGCTTTGAATTTAATGCTTTACATTGTAAGAGGCAACTGAATTAAATAAAAAAGATAAATGGTATTGCTCTGCTTTCATAATTCTTTATGATATAAATATACATGTTGATACCCTAGCCTCCCATATTTTCAGCCCACCATCATAGATACCCCAGCCTCCCATTTTTTCAGCCCACCATCATAGATATCCCAACCTCCCATTTTTCAGCCAACCATGATATATACCCCAGCCTCCCATTTTTTCAGCCCACCATGATATATATTCCAACCTCCCATTTTTCAGCCCACCATCATAGATACCCCAGCCTTTCATATTTTCAGCCCACCATCATAGATACCGCAGCCTCCCATTTTTTTCAGCCCACCATGATATATATTCCAGCCTCCCATATTTTCAGCCAACCATCATAGATATCCCAGCCTCCCATTTTTCAGCCAACCATCATAGATACCCCAGCCTTCCACTCTTTCAGGCCACCATCATAGATACCCCAGCCTCCCATTTGTTCAGCCCACCATCATAGATACACCAGTCTCCCATATTTTCAGCCCACCATCATAGATATTCCAGCCTCCCATTTTTTCAGCCCACCATGATATATATTCCAGCCTCTCATTTTTTCAGCCAACCATCATAGATATCCCAGCCTCCCATTTTTTCAGTCAACCATCATAGATATCCCAGCCTCCCATATTTTCAGCCCACCATATTTGATACTCCAACCTCCCATTTTTTCAGTCAACCATCATAGATATTCCAGCCTCCCATATTTTCAGCCAACCATGATAGATACCCCAGCCTTCCACTCTTTCAGCCCACCATGATATATACCCCAGCCTCCCATTTTTTTCAGCCAACCATCATAGATACACCAGCCTCCCTTTTTTTCAGCCCACCACGATATAGACCCCAGCCTCCCATTTTTCAGGCAACCATGATAGATACCCCAGCCTTCCACTCTTTCAGCCCACCATCATAGAAACCCCAGCCTCCCATATTTTCAGCCCACCATCATAGAAACCCCAGCCTTCCATTTTTTCAGCCCACCATCATAGATACACCAGTCTCTCATTTTTTCAGCCCACCATGATAGATACACCAGCCTCCCATATTTTCAGCCCACCATCATAGATACACCAGCCTCTCATTTTTTAGACCACCATGACATATATCCCCAGTCTCTCATTTTTTCAGCCCACCATAGATACCCTGGTATCTGGCAGTTCAAATCACCCTTTGTCTCTGGCCCATCTTAAAGAAAGTCTTGTTATCCCTATTTCTTGAAATACTGGAAGGTTATTTCTAACACTTCATACAAGTGATTATGTGCCTATTCCATTTTGAGTTTGATTGAAAAACAAAATGGCCGACAGGTGACCATCTTGGAATTTGTTATCACAATTTATTGAAAAGTACAAGGAAGATATTTCAAACTTCATACATAGGTTTTCTTTAGTCGTGTCCTTTTAATTTCGAGTCTTACTGGGAAAATACCATGTTAAAGTGGCCTACAAGCAACTATACTGGATTATGACAGGCAATCTCAACATAAAATAAAATGCCCTCACTTTAACAGTCACACATTGGCATCACAAGTTCACATTGGTTAAAATCTGACATATACACTTACTTGTTCTTCCAGGTCTGCCCAAAAATGTCGTTAATTTCAAAAACAATTATCTGATTCTTATAAACATTCTCCAAATAAACCGTGAAAAAATAAAAAATAAAGAAATAAATAAAATACAAATCTCTCACATTTTATTCATAATACAGAGGAGCCCAGGGTATATGATATACTCATCATCATACTATTCCCTAAAAGGAAACAAAAAATATTTTGAAAAAAAGAAGAGAACAACTTTTAGGTTAAATTAAAAACAACGCTTAAAAAGTATTGTGATGCAAATCTGAACACACTGATAGGCGAATGGTATCAGTTCATTATAATTCAGGCCCTCTTAAGTACTATTAATAGTCAAACACTACCAATATTCGCTGTAGCCGAGTTGGTAAGCCATACAGCAGTACAGATATTTGATGATATATAAAAAGTTCATTATTCTGATGACAAGCACTCTTATCAATGCTGATAACTAAAGTCCCTAGTTAAAATATTGTAATCCTAACAGCAAAAGCATCTGCTGGCCTGATTTGGTTCAGATGAAATGGCAAGGAATTAAAAAAAAAATAAACACCACAAAAAACATATCAATGAAATTAATTCAAATGCCTGACAATTACTTGGCAACACCATGCTTACACTTTCATATAACAAACACATTTTTTATACAATTGTATATGTCCTGTAAAAATCTCATTTGACTCACACAAGTCTATTTTCAGTACACAGTCTTTATCATCTGTATATCACAGTCATAATTACATTATATTTCTATATATTCAGAGATTCTATTAGCCATCAAAATCATCACAATCTTAGGTGTCAACTTTTATACTGTTGTATGAAGATTAATCATCAAGCATTCCATTCACATAAAACTTTTAAACATTCACACATTTAGTAAGTGTTTTTGTATTTCACTACAAAATCAAATTTTCTTAACTCACAAATATATTTATGTATTCACGTTGATTTATATAATAAGCATCAATTTCTCAAAAAGCACTTCCACATGGCCAACCACGACCCACAAGTATACCACATGGTCCAACCACGACCCACAAGTATACCACATGGTCCAACCACGACCCACAAGTATACCACATGGTCCACATGGCCCAACCACGACCCACAAGTATACAACATAGTCCACATAGTCCAAACACAACACACTAGACTGAAGTGTACTATAATGTTCAATGATCAGAAACAGCATACATTTTTTACGACCTGAACACATTAACGAAAGAGGCGGTTTGATTTCATTTTTTTGCTTATCGGTTTGTTTGACGACATCCAAGATGGAAGTTTTCGTTTTCCAGTACTGGTAGAAGATTCTCCCTCCATATTTTGGGAGTTCTGTGATGCATTTTCCAAATACAAAACCTGAATTGATAAGACAAATCATCAGATCAATCAGTATCTGAGGTCAACAACCTTCAATACAGAAATTATCTCTTTAAGATAGAAATGTTTCCACTCAATGATGGAACAAGGGGCCCATGGGCCTTATCAGTCGCCTGAATTTCAAAATATTTTGGTCAATTTTGACTCTTTTTGGGCCGCCCATCATCCCTGGGGTCAGTCAGGGCTGACATGTGCTTACCATTTAACACATGCTGATTATGTTAATAAAGTTAATTCCAATAAAAAAATCAACAAATGATAGTCAAAAATGTGATTTCTCTATATAAACTTATAGTGAAGTTTATCCCCTCCCAATTCAAAGGGCAAACTGGGTCATGAAATTCACAGTTTTGGTAAAGTTTCTTAATAACCTTCCATCTGTAAAGAGTATTTACCAGTAATTTTACCTTATTTGGGTCTTGAGAAGATTTTTGAAATTTTAGTCAATTTGAACCCTTTTTGCCCTGCCCTTCAGGCCCCTGGGGGCTAAGGACAATATAATTCACAATTTTGGTTGACCTTTGGTCATGGAAGGTTTCTTCAAAATTTCATCAAAATTGATTCAGGGGTTTCCGAAGTTGAAAATGTAAATAGTTTATGGACGGAGGACAAAAGGCGATTGGAATAGGTTACTTCAGATGAAGTTTCAGGTGACCTAAAAGTACTGTATTTATATGAAATTATGCCCCTGCTCACATATAAGCCCTCTTCTAACTTTTCAATGAATCATTGATTTTAAAAATAAGCCTTTCCTCCCTTATACTAAACTGATACACTTGGAGTGGGGCTTATATGAGGATAAACACGGTAAATGTATACAACAATAAATAACACCAAGAAATGGGACAATCATGTACAGACCTCTGAGGATTCCGAGTTACTGTCTGTTGATGAGATAGAGGCTCCTTTCTGCAGAGAGGAAGTGGTACCAGTCGTGCCACCTAAGATTACCAGCTCTCCAGATGGCAGCACCTCCTGTCCGTGTTTCCATGACAGGGAAGCAATGACTAACTTTATATGGTTAAATTCTATGTAGTCTGGTAACAGATCTTTGATCTTCATCAAACGACTAATGTCTGAAAAACAACAACAACAAAAACATTAAAATCTTGTATAATCACAGTGTTCCCACCCATATTTCTTTCTTGGGGTTTTGGCACCCCCATGGTTTGAAAATTGGGGGTACAGCAAGATTTTTGAGGGTACAGGTAAGTATTTGAGGACCAGTTGAAAAATGTGTTGCTGCAAATTTCAAATGAAATTTTAATCATACTCTGTCAGAGTTGTATTGTGTTTCACTTTTCATTTTCAATAAAAACAAATGCACAGCTCAAATGCAATTACTATTCTGTATTTGTATAGTAAACTTTATGGAGTTCGATCGATACACGTAATTAGACGTGATGTACAATGTCAATGTTGAAAGTTCTATGATAAGTAACAAACTGTAAAACAGACAAAATCAAACAGAATTTAAAGGGCTAATCTGGGGATTTAAATATAGCAGCCACTTCCTTTTGTTTTATGTTATTAAAACTAATTCATGAAACCTCACCTTAATTTAATGCATTCTGGATTATATAATTAATACTTATTGATTTAAGGAAAACTAAGACAGATTGCATCTCATTCTTTTCAACAACACTCACATTAACCATAAATGAACCTGGATTATATATTACATGTTTATTGGAAATACATTAAATAATACGGGCTTTTTTCCTGGACATTTATTTTAGCAGCGGTCATGTAATTGATTTGTTTTGCATTTTGTTTAACAATCACGTGTTCTTGTGTGTCTTGTTGCCGTAATAGTGCTGATCTTGGAAAGTTTGACATTCCATTTATAAAGGGGAGATTTTGAGTCATGATTAGGCCTATGTCTTTTACAAACATTGCAATACATGTATGAAATGTTTTTGTTGTCGCCGTCATCCTCAGTAACCTCGAGCTCGTCGGTCCAAAGCCAATCAAACTCCCCCAGCCGTTTCGTCTGAGAACGTTTGATCTTCTTTGGCTTGGGGAATACGGGACAATTTTGCCGTTGATGTTGCCATCACTGTCACTGACTGCAAGTCGTATTCGCTTGCCATGCGAGTGCTGCGGTTTAAAAAACCCTTGTTCACCATAGCAGCCATTTTGGTTTAGTCTCGATCATTTACGCGCTTTACATCGCGAGTGATGCACAGATAGCGAATTCAATCGCTTGAAAGATCGAGCTGTTTACGGAGAAAACCCTGAAGTTTTACTAGTTTTAAAATCATTCGGAGCAGCGGTTTTTACCGTGCCTATAGTCTTAAATAATATCAAGATTTGAAGAAGTTCTTAATACAAATTTAACCAATATTTCCTACGATATTTGCACATTTTAGCGCGTGCAAGTCACGCATGGAGACAAAAATATGTACGTGATTTTTGTAGAATGAGCGTGAATCACGCACGTTTCTACGTGAATGGGAACACTGTAATCAGCAGATTTATAATCATGAAACAATGTATCAAAAGCTAATCTGGTTAGAACTATTCTCAAGATTTTTCTTCTTTGAAATGAAAGGTGTCTAAATAGGAATAACAAGTCATCGGAGACGGAATTAGAAACTGTCTGCAAGACACGAATGCCCCACCCCCAGGCAAAGAACTTGATGTTATGATGATATGATATGGTGTAAACTTCAACCAAATTTAACAAAAACAAGAGGCGCAGAGGGCCTACATCACTCCAGACAATGCAGACATTGTTTTCCAGACCAAATTTAATCAAAATCCATTTAGTTGTTAAGGGCAAGTATCATTTTAAAAAAGATTTCTCCTTTGGACAAGGTGAGCTAAAATCTTGTCATTAATAAACACTACAAAGGGCATTAACTCTATAAGTTCCTGTCAAATAATTTCCATTTTCGAACTCATTCAAAATCTTGTCAATATATTGGCTGCATACAAAGTTTCATCAACCTTGGTTGATATTTACTTCAGTTACGGTGTTGACAAGGCCCAATAAAAAGAGTCAAAACATTTCCATTTTCAAACTTATCTGAGATCTTTAGAACAAGAAATGGTGACATCACAGATACCAGTGTACACAACAAGAAATGGTGACATCACAGATACCAGTGTACACAACAAGAAATGGTGACATCACAGATACCAGTGTACACAACAAGAAATGGTGACATCACAGATACCAGTGTACACAACAAGAAATGGTGACATCACAAATACCATTGTACACAACAAGAAATGGTGACATCACAAATACCATTGTACACAACAAGAAATGTTGACATCACAGATACCAGTGTACACAACAAGAAATGGTGACATAAGAGACAATACGGTAGAAGAATTTTACACAATGAGCACAGGTTTTGAAGGAACGACATCCGGGAATGTTGTGCCTCCAACTCCTCTTGATTTGAATCAGAACTGCTCAGGTGTTCACAAGGTACATCATTGATTTGGAAAGGGAAAGAGCATTGTGTCCCATGCAGAACAATCACATGTGACCTTTGACCCTTTTACCTGATGGTTTGTGTGTAGCTTACGTCAGAAGAATTTTAACAATCTCTCATCACCTCTATGACACGATTTTATACCTATCGTTACTACCATATAAGGACTGCTCTACCTGACTTGAGCGGGCCTCTGATTGTGTCTGTGACCAGCTGTTCTATCCGAGAATTGACACCAAGTTTCTGGATGTCAACCTCCAGGCCAATTTTCACCGCTTCACAGAGATGACTTATGATAGTGTTGGTTTTGAAACCTCGCCTGGATGCAATTTCCTCCTACAAATCATATAAACAAGAATTTAGACTGATGTCCCAGATATTAACCCCAAGATAAAAGATTGGATCAAAAGTGGGTCAGCTTAATTGGTAGAGGTCAAAATGCATAAAAGGAAATTTCTGTAAAATAACAAGCACATGTGTTTCTTCCGTTGGTTCATATTACCTAAAATATAAACAATGCTTATTCTGATACAGAAATACCATAAACAGATGATCATCAGTCATTTAGTTCCACCAAGACATAACCAGACCCCTGTATTGAACAGGCTTATTACAAATCTGTGTGGCATAGTGCCAGTCCCCCCACTCCCCCCTCTCAAATCAAACATGTCAAAAACAGCTTACAACAGCTTACAATTTAATGTAACGGTTGTTACTTTCAAAGTTCCTTTTTTCCCCCTTTTTTTAAGTAATAATGAACTTTTAAAGCATAGTCAGGGGAGATAACTGATCACTTGGTGTTACTTTTACACCCACCATTCTGAATTATTCTTAACGAGAGCAGTAGCGACAATTACTGTCTGTTTCATAATTTTCATAAAAATACATCTTTTCTGCAAAAACCACGGAAATTTGAACTATCAAAAAAGCCTCTATATAATCAGTCCCGAGATCTCAGCGTAAAGCTGGATTGAACTATCATGTATCATTAGAGTTTGGTACTTACCACTTCAAGATTTTCCTGACTGTACATGACGTAGGATGTCCGCTGTGTCTCTGTCAGCTTGTTAATGTCAAGACTTGGGGATACCTAAAACAATAAAATCATACACAAATGGTGTTTCTTTTGTCTTCACACACCTGTTCAGCTAAAAACAATGGCAACATTATTTCTACCTGTTATTTAAACAGATTGGTGCCTGCTAAAATTATGAGGGAAATTTAGAAACATTTCCTTTAAAATTGGGAAGATATTCATGTTTTTTTTTCAATTTGGAAAAATAGCACACTTTTTAACAAGAAAAACTGCCTGATATCGGCTGTAAGACAGAGCAAAATATATCACTTATTAGAAATTCATGATTTCAGAAATACATGTACTGTCATTGGCAACATGCATGAAGTAGTAAAAATAATTTCAGTGATTGAATTTTTGTAAATCAAAATCCTGACATTTTGTACTGATGTAGTCATAGTTTGGCTTTCTTTATTGATTTTTATCAACTCATCAGTGAAGTGAAAACAACGTAGAGTATTCCTAAATGAAATAAGATGAAATACCCTAGAATAAGACAATATCCCGAGAATAAGATGAAATACCCTAGAATAAGATGAAATACTCGAGAATAAGATGAAATACCCGAGAATAAGATGAAATACCCTAGAATAAGATGAAATACTCGAGAATAAGATGAAATACCCTAGAATAAGATGAAATACCCTAGAATAAGATGAAATACCTGAGAATAAGATGAAATACCGTAGAATAAGATGAAATACCCTAGAATAATATGAAATACCCTAGAATAAGATGAAATACCCTAGAATAAGATGAAATACCCTAGAATAAGACAATATCCCGAGAATAAGATGAAATACCCTAGAATAAGATGAAATACTCGAGAATAAGATGAAATACCCTAGAATAAGATGAAATACCCTAGAGTAAGATGAAATACTCGAGAATAAGATGAAATACCCTAGAATAAGATGAAATACCCTAGAATAAGATGAAATACCCTAGAATAAGATGAAATACCCTAGAATAAGATGAAATAACCTAGAATAAGATGAAATACCCTAGAATAAGATGAAATACCCTAGAATAAGATGAAATAACCTAGAATAAGATGAAATACCCGAGAATAAGATGAAATACTCGAGAATAAGATGAAATACTGTAGAATAAGATGAAATACCCTAGAATAAGATGAAATAACCTAGAATAAGATGAAATACCCGAGAATAAGATGAAATACTCGAGAATAAGATGAAATACCGTAGAATAAGATGAAATACCCTAGAATAAGATGAAATACCTGAGAATAAGATGAAATACCCTAGAATAATATGAAATACCCTAGAATAAGATGAAATACCCGAGAATAATATGAAATACCCTAGAATAAGATGAAATACCCTAGAATAATATGAAATACCCTAGAATAAGATGAAATACCCTAGAATAAGACAATATCCCGAGAATAAGATGAAATACCCTAGAATAAGATGAAATACCCTAGAATAAGATGAAATACTCGAGAATAAGATGAAATACCCTCGAATAAGATGAAATACCCTAGAATAAGATGAAATAACCTAGAATAAGATGAAATACCCGAGAATAAGATGAAATACTCGAGAATAAGATGAAATACCGTAGAATAAGATGAAATACCCTAGAATAAGATGAAATACCCTAGAATAAGATGAAATACCCTAGAATAAGATGAAATACCCTAGAATAAGATGAAATACCCTAGAATAAGATGAAATACCTTAGAATAAGATGAAATACCCTAGAATAAGATGAAATACCTTAGAATAAGATGAAATACCCGAGAATAAGATGAAATACCCTAGAATAATATGAAATACCCTAGAATAAGGTAAGACACCCCCACGGTATCTCAGCACCAACCATTACATGATCTGCATTGGTTCTTTGAAACGGATTTTTTTTTCTCTGCTTTATGCTATGAGACTCTACATCTGAAATCTAATCGAGATCTTAAAATACTTTCTTTGAATTAGAAATATCAACACTAAACTTTTAACTGTCAACCATTTTGTGTCCTGGATAAGACTCAAACTAAAATGAGTACAACTATGGAAGAAGGTTAACTCAAACATGAACTTTGAGAAAAAATACTCCAGTACTTATAAAAGAAATCTTGATAACAAACTTCAATTGTCAATTGTCATTTTGTATTCAGGATTAGACTGAAAATCAAATGGGCTTTATGTACTCCGAGACAAATCCTTTCAGTACTCCTCAAGAAGTGGCAATAAACAGGATTGTTTATGGATGGTGGGCCACTTCACGTGAATGATTACCTACCTGGTAGCAAATAATTTCAATACAAAAATTTGATCCCATTGGCTTCATCACAAACCTTTTGGATATCGATATCCGGAAAATTGTCCATTTTGCATCCAGAATGCATTCTGCAGAAGGAGGTGATGATGGTGATGAACATGTCCCCAAATTTCTGAACCTTGGCCTGTGGGAAGTCCTCCAGCTTAACCATCGTGTCTTTAGTACTTGGCCTGAAAATCACAATAATCTAATTTTTATGAGCATATAAAAATTATCTACAGTTATAATGATTAACAAGTTAAATCTAATACACAATTTTCTAGTTTTTATCTATAATGAATATCGAACACTATTAACCTCAAAAGTTGTTGGGGGTGGGCTTATTTGTGAACAACTTTTAGATCACTTTTAAAACTGATAATTTTGCAAAATTACGAAGAAGGTGCTGATCAGTTTGCAAGGACTTTTGAGGGTATTATGATTACCTAACAGTATTTTTAATGACGTCAGAAAGTTTTGAGTAGAGATAGTTTTAGTTCATGATGATCAAGAATACCTATAATTAAGTCTCCTGAGAATGACCTTTGAAGCCTCTGTTTTTGTTTGTAAATATAAATCCTTATCAATTTAGACTTCATAATCCACTATAGGTTTATCTTCATTTAATTTCACATTAAGCCTATCTTTAATTTGACTCTGTAAGTCGTAGATGATGAGATTTTACCAAATCCTTTTTTTTGCCTTCACAGCAGAAACCAGTACATCTGGTTGACTTTGGGCTTCTGGTGCATGGCTTTGATCACCAGTCTGCCATTCTTCTATACAAACTAGTTTGGAAATACATGCATGACATTTTCAGCAGACCATTTACATATAGAGAGTGGAGCACTGCATTAGAGATTGTCTGTAATCAGTTGGTAGTTTCCAGGTTTTAATTGCAATTATGAACTACGGTGTTGATTCTTAAATTGTATCATCATTAGGGTATATATTCTATCATTCCACACATTTTTGTAATTTGTTATAATGTATTTGTTACGACATCATAGGAAATCTGACCTGATATTGGCCATATCCAGGAGGACCTTGTTGCTGGCAATAGAGTAAGGAGCATATCCAGTCTCTCCAGACATCTCATTCCTCTTCTTTACCAGCTCCTTGTAAAGTTCATTCTGTCAAACAAATAAACATTTTCTTATTTCTTGATTTCTATATGTAGCTAAATTTAGTAGTGAAGTTAAAAACCAGTAGATCTTTAAACAGGATTGAACTAATTCTACTAACGATATATCATAGATGGAATAATTTGATAAAAACCAGTAGATCTTTAAACAGGATTTAAGTAATTCCACTAAGGGTAATCATAGATTAAATAATTTGACTCGTGACCTTGAATATGAGTCAAGGTCATTTATATCTGCAAACTTTTTCAAGCTTGATCCCAGGAATGCTATCGGCCAAAATAGCATAATTATAAGCCTTTCTGCCAAAGAGAAGTAGTTACATAGAAGAATTTGACACTGCCTGGACAGACAACAGAGACACCTAGGGACACCTTGGGGACCAGGTGAGCTCAAAACTTGTCTTTCTATGTCAAACTGTGTGACATGAAATATACTGTATTTAACTGGCAACAAGCCCATGCCTGATAATAAACCCGCCCATATCTGTGACTTCACACAAACGTTACTTTATTGCCCTCTGTTTCATCAACCATAAACTTTGAGCCAGCAGTTAATGAGTTTGACTTCTGGGCTTATTCATGAGGTGATTGAGATCAGACATTCTCACATACTTCACAGGGATATTCCGCGGTCATGGGGGAAAAGATTAATGTATTCTCTCACCCTAGATAGGGATTTCCGCAGTTTTACTGGGGTGTGAGATTTTTTTTATCTCACCTGTCGAGTGTTTGGCAGCTTAATTATCTTACCCCGAGTGTTGAGATTCCCGTCTCTTCTCCATGGGAGTGAATGATTATTTCTCTTACCCTGTTTACCCTCTTATGTATCTGATATTGACGTTACATCAATACAAGGAAATGTTGACGTGACGTGATTGAATTGTCGACATGACGTCAGTGTACTGGTGCCGTGACGTCATGGTATTGTTGACGTGACAAAATACTATTGTTGAGAATGTGAAAAGAGCACGTGTTGCTTGTCTTTTCCCTAGGGTGAGATAAGAAAATCTCACCTCGGTAAAACTGTGGATATCCCTGTCCAGGGTAAGAGAAAAATAGATCTCACACAGGGGTAGACACGCACTATATGACGCTGCTCATGATAACATAACATCATCATTTTATAATGAGTAACCATATCGTAAATGATGACGTCATCAATTTGACACACATTCCAAGTAGAGTTGTAGATGGCACAATAAAAAACTTTCCTAAAAACTTATATTTGCTTGCAAGTATTTGAGAAAAATAATCAAACATGGGTCTGTTCAGCAAACAAGGATATCTCGGTCCTCATTAAAGAGTTTGGCAGGCCAGCACTAGGCAAGCCTCATGCTGACTGGCCAAACTCTTACACAAGGGTTGAGAAATCCCTGCCAAAGAACAGATCCATCTTAGATTCTAATGATTCTCACTAACCTGTAAAGCGGCCATCTTTGCCTGGAGTTTGAGCGTTTCCTCGTCCACCACTGGAGTAAGTCGAGGTGATGTTTTGGGCGTATGTTGGAAGTCACCGAGATTGACCTTCTTTGAACTTGTTGATGCTGAGGCTGTTGCCATGGGAATTGATGGCCTACAAGAGGTTAAAAGAAGAGATTACAGAAATCACAAAACAATTTTTTTTATGGAAATGAGTAGCTAGGTTAAATTGCTCAAAAGTTACATATATGGCAGAGATGAAAATAGAAAATCTTAAGAAAAGCTGAAATATATTTCTTTAGTGGAAACTATAAATGGAATTAGCCATTTTTTGGTAGCTAAAAAGGCAGAAACAAATCAATCAGCTGAAGATTTTCGTCCCAGTATGGAGATAAGATTAACATCAATATGAAAGAATTTTTAGGGATAATGACTGGCATTAAAAGAAATTTTGATTGTTATCATGACATAATATACTGTAGTTCAATTGGCATTAAGTGAAGTCTGATTTTGTGTTCCAAATTTTCCAATGATATAGAAACACACTAAATCTACATGAAATTTTGTAGCAAATAAAATTTACTTGACTTGTCCATGGGTCTAAACAGTCATCTGACAAAGACTTAAAGCAGGGACACAACCCTTTATCCCAAAGGATCAAACCAGCCTCATTTATACAAATTATATATAACTGTCCTCCATTAATGCTTCATTCCAAATTTGTTTGTAATCCATTAAGGTACTTAGGAGGAGTAGCACTTTATAGCAGAATTTCAGCTAAGTTGCCATTTTGGGGACCCACCATTCTGTCCAATGGGGTTAAACCAGTCTTATTCATACAAATTATGACTACCCTCACCCAATGATGTATTAAGGCATTAAGTAGGAGTAGCAATTAAAAGCAAAATTTCAGCTAAGATCCCCTTTTGAGGCTCCCCCCTTTGTCACAAGTGGTTGCAACAGCCTCATTGATACAAATTATGACTGCCCTCCCCTAATGATGTTTCAGACGAAAGGTCGAAATTTGCTTTGGCATTCAGGTGGAATATTGTTCCGCATTGCAGTTCGTGCCTTTGTCTCGCCGATATATGTAGTTTCATGCAAAAGGCTGACTAATTCCACGCTGATATCCTTACACACATGGTGTGAACATTAGGAAAGGATCAACACAAATACTTGGATGAATTTCGGAAGATTGTATAATTTCAGAACTATACACTTTGATAAAGGATGGGTCCATGGTAATTGTGGCATAAACATTTCCAGACAAACTGAAAGATTGCCAGGTTTCGTTTTTGTGAAAATTTTTGTTTCTTGTTATAAATTAATGAACACAGAAGCTGCTTCAAAGGATTTATCAAAATATTTCATTTTGACGTGAACGAGAAATTAAAAAAAAAAAACGCCCACATTTGATTTGTATGCAATGAAATGTTAAAACAAAATTTTTGAAAAAATGAAAAAAAGCCCTCCCTCATCAATTTTTTCAAAAATTGGCCTGTAAACCAACTAATAAATTTGATATGTCCTAAACAAAGTGTTTTTATTGATCTTAATCCATTAACAAAATAATTCTTTGCTGAAATGAAATATCTACAGAGCTTTTCCAGTAAAAAATCTACCCCACCCCAGGACTCCAGGTTTGGTTAAGGGGTACCACCCATAGAATTTATTTAATGAATTACATGGAAGTAATAGGAAGGAAATCCAACCATGGATAGAAGTGATTTAATGTGGAGTTCTGGGGTCAGGTAGGTATTTTAATGGAATAGTCCACAGTAACTTTAATACATGTATACCCACTTGATAGAAACACTGATTGCAGGTTTTTCTTCAGCAACCAAGTCCGCATTCGGCGTCATCTTCAGGGACACATTTGCAGCTGTCCTATTTTTTGACAGCCAGCTTCTGCCTTTCTGCGACAATTCCACAACTGAGCCGAATCCAAATTCAATTGGCTTCTCTGACAGATATCCCTCCAAGATCAGAGCCTTTCCTAACAAATTATTAAGCAAGCTTCAAGAACAGAAATAAAGATATCTTTTTGCTAACTTTTAAATGATAAATGATCTATACTCAAAATTTACTAGAATATTTTTTTTTTTTTATAGGACCTTTGACCTTGAATTTAAGGTCACAGTGATCCAATTTGTGAGCATGATACATTGTCTGTGAGTGATGTATTTAACCTTGAGATTTTGTTTCTTTGGTGAAAAATTCTAGATTTAATTGGCATAATCTAATTGCCATTATTGATTTCTTAAGTTATTCCTGTTTGAAACATAGAAATTCACAAGTCTTGTGGTCATGGTGTATAGAGTGATTTTCATACTCAGGCTATACCAGGGGCTATCATGAAGGAGATCTGGGAAAAAAAATGTCCCACAGTTATATATATGTAAGCCTTTCTTCCTTCATAACACACATTTCAAATCATAATACATATATGGATTCTATAGGTATGAAAATATATTGGCCTGAAAAACCAGGAGTGATTCCAAACACTTCTTCTAAATATCACACTAACACCTCTACCAAATATTATATTGTATAATACCCCTCTAGTGGTAAGCTGTTGTGTACAAGTTACCGCGGTACAGTACATATAACCTACTTCATGCAAATGCCTCTAGACAGTTTGACTAGGTAAGGCCAGTTTGTGAAAATGATTCCGAGTATATTCTAACCATTCCCAATATAATATTGGTTCAGTATTAGGAATTTAGAGGGGTCAATAATGAGAATCATTTTTTTATTATTATAATAAATTAGGATTAATTCTGTGCATGGCCATTCTGTTAGTGTCAAGAGTTGATCAACCTAATTTCCTTCCTGCCTTCACTTACCAAAAGCACTCCACCACTTGATTTTCTTATATCTGAAATTTATGGTATGTGAAGATTATTCCAATCCAAACGACATAGGAAACAACAGTAATACAAACTCTTATATGATATTTTTTTGTTTCCAATTTTTCAAAAGTAACATTCATGTCCAATAGTGACAGTTTAAAAACAGTAAATGAAAGCCTGAACATCACATAATCTGTTATCAAAACCTTTTTGCATTCCTTTATTAACCCTTTCACCCCTATTGACCATATTGGACTTATAATGATGAATGCGTGGCAGAGTCCACTTAGGTATCTTAGGGTTGAAAGGTTAATGTGTACCCATTAAACCTCGATTGGCAGAAAAAAGCTGTCTTACTTTCCAGATCCAAAGCCATTGTAGTTGGAAAAACGTTGGACTTTCTTGTCAACAGATCCTGTTAGAAACTTGATAGGGGTCATCAGTCCATATCTGTTGCCCAAGGCCTGGAGTCACACAAAATAGTATTAGTTATAGCTCCCCAGGTCTCACTGAGAAATACAGGAGGTCCCAGAGGGAACTTGATGCCCACCATAGAATCATCATAACTAATGCCCACCATAGAATCATCATAACTAATGCCCACCATAGAATCATCATAACTAATGCCCACCATAGAATCATCATAACTAATGCCCACCATAGAATCATCATAACTAATGCCCACCATTGAATCATCATAACTAATGCCCACCATGGAATCATCATAACTAATGCCCACCATGGAATCATCATAACTTATGCCCACCATGGAATCATCATAACTAATGCCCACCACGGAATCATCATAACTAATGCCCACCATGGAATCATCATAACTAATGTCCACAATGGAATCATCATAACTAATGCCTACCATGGAATCATCATAACTAATGCCCACCACAGATTTCATCATAACTAATGCCCACCACAGAATCATCATAACTAATGCCCACCATGGAATCATCATAACTTATGCCCACCATGGAATCATCATAACTAATGCCCACCATAGAATCATCATAACTAATGCCCACCACGGAATCATCATAACTAATGCTCACCATGAATCATCATAACTAATGCCCACCACGGAATCATCATAACTAATGCCCACCACGGAATCATCATAACTAATGCCCACCATGGAATCATCATAACTAATGCCCACCACGGAATCATCATAACTAATGCCCACCATGGAATCATCATAACTAATGCCCACCATGGAATCATCATAACTAATGCCCACCATGGAATCATCATAAGTAATGCTCACCATGGAATCATCATAACTAGTTCTATGTTAAGACTGATTTTCCCCCCTTCTTTCTCCTCATTCTCTAAATAATTTGATAACAAGGGGAACTTATGTATAAAATCTAAGAAAGATTAAAGAAACTTTCTGAGAAATAGTGATACCAAACTCCAACTAGTAAAATGTTGGCCAGTGTATCTTTTCCTGATCAGTCTCAAAATTGAGCTAGCACATGTAGGCACCAAAGGAAACCTACATATTATGAAATCTGAGAAAGATCCATCAAGACCCGTTCCCAGAAATGGTGATAACAAGCATGCTGGGTATTATTAAAGCAATTCATGTCCCCTACCAACCCCTGCCAAAAATAGTAAGTAACCTTGACCCAAAAACCCCTAAAACTTGAACCTGTTCTGTAGCCTTTCCTACTTACATAATTTGTAAGTTACATACCAACTTTCACCAACATACCTTGAAGCTTGGCAGGGAAAAGTACGGAAAACTGAGTGGATGGATTGACAGACTGCCGGGAGGGAAACCTATATTCCTCCGGTTTTACCAGAGGGGACTAACTTGTAACCAGGGAACCAATATATAATAATTTAAGTATTTTTTACGAAATAGTAAAAACAAATTTTAAGCATTAGAAATCAACAAGAGGCTAAATGGGCCTGTACCACTCACCTGCTTCTTATGCAACTCTGCTCAGCTCATTCTGACATTATCTAAATACACCAATATATTGTGAAGTCATCAAAGGTTTCAGCATATTTGACCCCTGTGAACTTGAATATAGGTCAAGGTCATTCATTTGAACAAAACTAGAAGACCTTTACTTCATCATGCTACAGGCCCAATAACAAGTCCCTGGGACCCCTGGTTATCGAAAAGTTGCTTAACAAGTAAAGTTAATGCTGGACAACGACGCACCATGGCATAAGCCTCTTGGCAGGTGGCCTCTGTTGTGATAAGTTTGTTACCGCTATCTATCAGAATGTCCAGTGTATTTATATGGTCAAAGTGACTGTCCACTGTACAGTAACCAATATCTGAGTATTCTTACATCGATTGCAGAGAGGAGATCCCTAGCCTCCTTTCCATACTCCCGCTCCTCATCTGACATCAGGCTGTCAGCCATCGTCCAGTTCTTGGAGTCGTAGTAGCTCTGTTTGCGGCTCATCTCAATCCTAAAATAAGTACAGAGTTCCATGAATTGGGCAAAAATTTGATAAGCCCAACGAAACTGGAGTTATCGCACAAAAACCTCTGTACAGATGATACCGTGATATCTGTATGTTGTCTGGTATTTGCAGGCGATACAAAAAAGGGAGTTATCTCCCCTGTATATTTTCTCATGTTATACTGTCATTGTGTGACAGCCAAACATTCTCCTGGCTACATCTAGGGCCTGTTCATTTATACAAACAAACCAGTTGATCTTTTTTAAATGTAATTTTCCAGGCATATGTCTTGACGGACCTGCTGATGTTAGTGCAGGCCTTGAAAGTCTTTGTCAAAGCTTTTCTCAAAACAACAAGATATCACCAGGTCCATCCTCATTTCATAAACAAACAACTCTGTCCAAACCGTTTGGACTGCGATAAACGAAAACAGCCCAAGTATGTATCAGTGCTTACAGGGGGGATAACTCTTACAAGATGTACTCAAACGTAGGTCTAACATTCTGTTGGAAATTATTTTTTACAGGAGATAACATTTTATGAGTATTTGATATCCCTTTAAATATATCATAAATATAAATGTAATGATATCGTATTTCATATCCCTTTAAACATATCATAAATATAAATGTAATGATATCATACAACAGAATACTATGATAGTTCCATCAGATCTCTTGCTGTGAGGCAAAGCTTACTTTCTCCGACAATTGTCACAACAGTTTGGTGTCCCACCGATATGTTCCAAGCCTCTTGATTCAAAGTGACTCAACAACAGCCTGAAAACAGCATACAGAATAAATGTGTGAAAATTAGGTTATTGTAAAATTTTTCTGTCCTTTTCTAATTTTATCTTACCAGATCCAGAATTAATCAAGACTATGAATTCAATTACTCTTGTAATTGTGTATATCATGCTGTCGTACTTAAAACTAGTGGATGGTGGCATAGCGCTAATCCAAATCGCCATTTCATTTAAATATCTGCTCAGTGTTTGTAGAAAATCATTCAAACCCAGTAAAAAAAGAAACTATATGTAACAAGAGGCCCAATGGGCCTGTATCGCTCATCTACTTTAATGGTACTTTTAAAGTTGTTCTAGGTCATGTATGTAGATACTAAGCTGATTACCCCTATATTAAAATATCAGTGTTGGCAAGGTATTTTCATTTAAATTAATTTTTTAACCTTTGTTTTGAGCTTACTATAGTGTGGATAATAAGGATCAATGTTTCTTGGTCATTGAGAAACCTTCACCCCAGCATATTACAGACCCAATATCAAGGTCATTCAATTGAACAAACTTTATAGCCCTTCACCCAAGCATCAAACAAGCTTATATCAGGTCTCTGGGCCTATTGGTTATTGAAAAGTTGTTAAAATGATTTTAGCCTATTTGACATTCATGAACTTGTATGTAGGTCAAGGTCATTTATTCAAACAAATGATGCAGCCCTTCACCCCAGCATGCTACAGACACAGTATCAGTACCCTTGGCTTTTTTGGTTCTTGAGAAGAAGTTGTTTAATTGGAAAAGTTGACACCGGACGGATGCTGGAGGCCGCACCACAGCATATGTTCTCTTGCCCTTCAGGCGACATTTCCCCATTATACTCAATACCATAACATACCTGTGATATATCCCCGTGACACCAATAACCACTGCCCTAATACTTACCTACGGCGACATTTTCCTGCAATACCTAAATACTGCTGCATCTTTCGAAGCATGTGCATTTTGTGTTCTTTGAATGTAGAATTTTTCATTTCATTAATGAAGTGTCTGAAAAAATGGAAGCATGAAATTAATAGAGTTCTCATATAACAAACAAGCCAAGGTTTAGCCTGTCTGTTTACTATTAGTAGCTAAATCTAATTTCAGATCAAACGAAGACTTAGCCTGTATGTTCAATATTGGTAGCTAAATCTAATTGAAGATTGTAGACAAGCTACAGCTTAGCCGTTTTTGTTTGTTTATTAACACTAGTAGCTAAATCTAATTGAAGATTGTAGACAAGCTACAGTTTAGCCGTTTTTGTTTGTTTATTAACACTAGTAGTTAAATCTAATTGAAGATTGTAGACAGTCTAATGTTTAGTCTGCCTGTAGAATATTGATAGTCAGATTTAATTTTAGATAGTAGCAGTCTAATATTTAGCCATTCTGTTGAATATTGGAAGCACAATTTAATTTCAGACTGTAGACAAACTACAGTTAAGTCGTTTATCAATATTGGTAGCTAATTAGTCAGATTACTGACAACATTGTCCATACTTGGCAGTATTAAAGTCCCCATTGGAGAAGAAGACATGACATTGACTAGGAATTCCGTCCCTGCCAGCCCGACCAACTTCCTGATAATACGACTCAATGTCCTTGGGTGCTGGAAAGACATAGATTGATATATAATTAGTAGCAGAAAACTACAGATTTAACTTTAATACTGAGACACTCACTGTACTTCAGCTAGCTAAAGGCCTCTGGCTAATTTTTGGTTCTAACGCTAACCGACCATTAGGAACCAAACCCTATTTGATACTGCACAGGAGACAATAATATGAGTATTTATAACTGTAAACATGATGACAATACTCAAAGTTTGTGTATTATATATCCCATTTAAACAGTCCAATCACTAATTCATATCAAATTAATAAGAGTTTGCCACAAAACACTTTACTTCATCATTCCACTGCTTCAAGTGACCTTTTTCTAACATGGCAGCATTGATTATAAAAAATACGATAAGTATATTCCAAGCAGAACGAATATAAAGTACAAAGAAACTAGCTTTTCGTTTGTTTCTGCTTTATATTCCCATTTTGTATTTACAGGACTGCCATTTTCAATCTGAGTTGTTACCGTCATCAGTTTATTTCATACAGCATAAAATATTTCATAAAAAGAAACAAAACTTATACCATATGGTATGGTTGAATTTGTTGGGAGAATTCATTTTCTCATTTTCTTTCCATCTTTGTCAACTTACCTCCATAGTGAATGACTTTACGAACATCTGGTTTGTCGATCCCCATACCAAACGCTACCGTGGCAACCACCACCTAGAGATTCAAAACAGAAAATGTCTTCTAAGTGTGTCAGTACTGGAAGGTATGTATCTTAATTCTATCTTTGTATAAACATCCGAGGGGGAATCTATTGCTGGATCATCTCAATAAGACCTATTCTATGGTTTTGTGTTTTCGAGCCATAAATAAATTCTAGTAAAAGAGATACTGGATACTCATTTAAAAATCATTGTATTTGATGAGAACTTAACTTACATCAAATATTCCGTTCATATTCTAAAAATTAAAATTTTGCATCATTCCGTTCATGTTCTAGAAATTAAAATTTTGCATCTTAATTATCCCTACAATACATTATACATGAAGTATGTTGTTTAATTTGTAAGTTTGTAAAAGCAAACATTAACATTCTTTCATTCAATATTCACAGCAAGTTAAATCAGCCTGTATTGCTCACCTGTTTCTAATTTAACTTTGAGTTGATCAACTAAGGTTATTTATGCAGATGCAAAGCTGATTACCACTTTATTCAAATATATTGGTAGATTAATTATTCATTTGATTTGATAGCCCTTAATTTTAACATACTACTGGCCCAATATCAGATCTATTAATTGGCGTCTTTGTTATTGAGATTATTTAAAAGATTTTAACATGTTTGTAAACTTTATTATTTTACAACAATTGTAAAACAAGTTCTATCAACTTATATTAATCACGCTTCTTGGCTCGGATGGAAGGGCGCAAGGGGTCTTACTGTGGGAGAAAACCAGAGTACCCGGGGAAAAACCCACGTGGTCGGGCAGGTGACCCCATACCTTTTCACATCCGATCGGGAAATCGAACTCCGGCCACCTAGGTGAAAGGCAAATGTGCCATATGCTCACTTGCCCTTTGGACAGGAGAGCTTTTAATACATGGCCATTCAAAGCAGACCCTTTATAAACTGGTCAAATGTTTTGTTCCAAATCATGTTTTATAAAGACAGAAGATAAACCTGTAGGCGACATTTGATAAAGGGAGGTAAATTAGTCGATAACATCTGATAAAGGGAGATAAATAAGTCGATAACATTTGATAAAGGGAAGTAAATTAGTCGATAACATTTGATAAAGGGAGGTAAATTAGTGGATAACGTTTGATAAAGGGAGATAAATTAGTCGATAACATTTGATAAAGGGAGATAAATAAGTGGATAACGTTTGATAAAGGGAGATAAATTAGTCGATAACATTTGATAAAGGGAAGTAAATTAGTCCATAACATCTGATAAAGGGAGGTAAATAGTTAATAACTGCAGTACCACAACAAGTACCTGTATTTGGTCGTTGACAAACTTGTGGTGGGCGTCATCCCTAGCCTTCTGTGTGAGACCTGCATGATATGGTAGACTCGGGACACGCATGCCTGTACAACAAACCAAACAACCTTACTTACAGGGTCAGAACTGTAACTTTCATACTAAATAATGTCCATTTTTGTACCAACTAGAATTTTTCTGTTTATACAGTATAGGAAATTAATATCATTCTTGTTAAATTTAGTGATATCCCTAAAGAAATACAAGTATTTTGGATATCATACCCAGGTAAAGAAAAGGTTATGCTAAGAGGAAGGATATTTAAATTTGAATTGTTTTATTCAGCAAATGGAAAAGAGGCTTATTGCCAAACTTCAGCAGTAATGAGTGTACTGAGAGGCTTCTGCACTACCTAAGATTTATTAAACAATATTTTACAATGATTTTTTCCATAAAATACAGATAAATCCACAGCCTAACAGCAAGCAAGATTGATTGAAACAAGAGGCCCAGAGTGCCTGTATCGCTCACCTGGATTTCATGAGATATGAAACAAGAATGATGATTAAGCATATTTGTCACTGGTATTGCTATGTCATTATATCATAGGCATTTTATATGGGTATGTGAGGTTTTTATGCCAAAAAATGCATCAATCCATGAAATAGACTTTTGGCACAACCCCATAGGGATGCTACCACACAAATGTGAGTGATATCCATTGCTTAGTTTCAGAAAAGAAGTTGTTTTGACCCCTTTTGACCCCGCCCTCTGCACCCCAAGGGGTCAGTTCCTTCCTTTATAAAATTTTGAATCCCTACCCAAAAGGATGCTTAGCACCAGTCAAATATGAGCTGTTTCAGAGAAGAAGTTGTTTATATCAATTTAGCCAAATTGACCCCTTTTGGCCCCACCCTTCAGCCCCCAGTGGGTCAGCCCCGTCATTTGTACAATTTTGAATCCTTAACCCAAGGGAATGCTACCAGTCAAATAATAGAGATATCCATTACTTAGTTTCAGAGAAAAAGTTGTTTTTATCAATTCTGCCAATATCAATGATAATCTTTAAGGTAAATGTCCCTTTAACCAAGGTACAAATGACTTGAAACAAGTTTGCATTTGTCATTCATGACATTGGCAAAGACAAATACAGTCAAACTTCGATGTTTCGAAGTTCAAGGGACTAACAGAAAAACTTCGAAACAGCGGGACTTCGAATTATTCATGGTTGACAATAGATCGATGTTTTCTTGATAATGACCATATCTGTTAACGTTATATGTCCTCAGTGTCTTCGTGTTGATCGTCGCCTGTCAGGCTCACATCGAAAAGTTTAGTTAATTTATACCTCAAACACAACAAAATAAAAATTCTTTTCATTAATTATACCTAAGCATTTTATTAATTAAACAAAATATGTATCGGTTACAAAACACTTATATCGCGTTAACAGATAAAGCAAAAGAAGTACAATGCACACTTACGTAAGTCGTTAGGCTTTTCTGCTAAAGACACTTGCGTTTACGTTATGTGCATATAAAATACGGAATGCCGATCGGTTGGAGAATGCATGATTGAATGACAAATAATCGATTTACTTGGATATTAATGTATAAGTTTGAAACGTGACACTTTGAATATGAGTGAAGCTATCGCTAATTGTTTGTGTTTAAAATTGGTATGGTTGTTTTTGTTTTACAGTTCCGTAAAATTTACTCACCGACCGCTGATTTCAATGGCGGCGGAGATTATCAGAGACGACTACCGAAATGTTTTACCGGAGTGATTAAATGTCATGGCTTCTAAATACACCTTTTATCTATCAATTTGGTCTGATTATTAATTAACCCCATGATCGGGAGTGACAACACATGCTATCGTTATCCCTATTGTCAGTCAGGGCATTTGGGGGAGAGGTGTGAAATCTTGCCGCAGGGGTCACGACAAACACCTGTCCAGTGGTCAGTACAGGTAAATTTTTTGTTCGAATCATGAGATGTCAATTACCTATAATATCATAGCTAACGGGTCATGAAAAAAGTTCGATACATCGAAAACTTCTATTTATAAAAATTCGAATCATACATAGTTTCGTTAGTAGTGTTATATAGTGAAAAAATTCGGGACCAAGCAAAAAGTTCGATACAGCGAGAAATTTGAATCAATGAAGTTCGAATCATCGAGGTTTGACTGTAACACAAAAAGATGCTAATGTGTTTAAAACATTTTCATCCCCATCATCCCAATCCAACACACACACAAAAACAAAGGTGAAGAAGGAGTCCCCTTGTTAACCCCTACTGCCAAACCAGATCATACCGGACAAGCATTGTGCCACATCCATGGTAGTTCTCTTGGTTGGACAATAGATAATGGTTGGTCCATCAAACTCGTATCGTGAGTCCTTCTTTGTCATCTTGGACCGAATATCCTCCAACTGGCTGGTCTTGGAGCTCACCGAGAAAAACAAGTTGGGTCTGAAACAAACATGTACAGATCTTATGATAAATGACAGTTTTAGTTACACATACATGTTCCTTTATCAGGGTCATACCTGCTGTACTGGTACAAATCTGCAGTACTCATTACGCATGTGGAGTACCAACACAACCAAACCACTTTACATGGTTTGTTTCCTAAGACGTGCCATCTAGATCCAAGATGGTGAAATGCTTCGTTTGTCTTGCAAAATTTGACCCGGAATTGTTATTCATTGAAGAGATTGTATGAATTAGGTAACAATGTTACATGTAAAAGAGGCTTTTATACTTCAGAGTATTATAGCTTTAATGGTTCAAATTTTTGTTATTGAAAGGGTGAATTTTTCCTGAAAATTCTTGAAACAGATCATACTGATTTCATTTTCAAAGTTTGAAAATATCTGGGTTTTTTTTTTTTAATGATTTTTGATCTTTTTGAGACTAGCTTAAAATAACAGCCTATGAATTTAACAACCTTGACAGTATCGATCATTGAAAAGCTCACAGGATAACTAAAGAAAATCCTCACCTGTCAAACCCTGTACAGACCATGAGGGGGTTTCGGAGATTGAGGCTTTTACAGATGTCCCGCCTCACCTCTGGGGTTGCTGTAGCCGTCAATGCCATGATGGGAACCTGGATGTAGGCGAGATATTCAACAGTTAAAATTTGGATAACCATTCAACAATACCGACTCTCCTGCGAGATTTCTTCTCCCTGATTCAATAGTCTAATCTTTAAAAGATTATTTTTTCCGTGTCTTTTTCACTTATTATCGGAAAAGTTTTTTTTTTTTTGTCTAGACTAAACTATTAATATAAGCCAATTTATAATTTCAGTAATACTTACTCTTGGTCTTAATTATATTAGTTTTGTAATTTCAGTAATACAGTGTACTTACTTTTGGTCATGTTTATATAAGTTTTGTAATTCAAGTAATACTTAATTTTGGTCATGTTTATACAAGTTTTGAAATTTCAGTAATAGTTACTTTTGGTCAAGTTTATATAAGTTTTGTAATTTCAATAATACCTACTTTTGGTCTTGTTTATGTAAGTAAATTCGTAATTTCAGTAATACTTACTTTTGGGAATGATTTCCGTATTCGTCCTAGTGATCGGTAAGCTGATCGAAAGTCGTGCCCCCACTGGCTCACACAGTGGGCTTCATCTATAGCAATCAGGTCAATGCCTGTAGGGGTAGAAAATGTAACTATCTGAAGTAACACTGACGATAGATGGTGAGAAAAATCTAGAGAGAAATCTAGAGGTAGGGGGAGTCATAATGGCAGTAAGCAATAAGCTATTTTAGCTGTCTCAAAAAATTAACTCCTGCTCACAAAATAAGCCCCCTTCTACATTTTTGCAGAACCATCAATTTACAATAGTAATCTAAAATTGGTTCAGAAATAAGCTTCTTCTACACCAGGAGAGGGGACTTATTTGAGGATAAATATGGTAGCTAATTAACCTTGAAGTAGAGTATAAAGATGCAGTCAAGTTTCACCATTAATTAACAAAGATGAGAATTGAAAAACATACCGACAGCCTTGTCTAAATTGTGTAAGATATCTGTTGCAGCATCAGCAAACTCTGGTGTGATGTAAACCAGTCGGTACTTCCCCCTATACAGTGTAGTAAAGAGAAATTAGCTAGTTATACTACATCAGCAAACTCTGGTGTGATGTAAACCAGTCGGTACTTCCCCCTATACCGTGTAGTAAAGAGAAATTAGCTAGTTATACTACATCAGCAAACTCTGGTGTGATGTAAACCAGACGGTACTTCCCCCTATACCGTGTAGTAAAGAGAAATAAGCTAGTTATACTACATCAGCAAACTCTGGTGTGATGTAAACCAGTCGGTACTTCCCCCTATACAGTGTAGTAAAGAGAAATTAGCTAGTTATACTACATCAGCAAACTCTGGTGTGATGTAAACCAGACGGTACTTCCCCCTATACAGTGTAGTAAAGAGAAATTAGCTAGTTATACTACATCAGAAAACTCTGGTGTGATGTAAACCAGACGGTACTTCCCCCTATACAGTGTAGTAAAGAGAAATTAGCTAGTTATACTACATCAGCAAACTCTGGTGTGATGTAAACCAGACGGTACTTCCCCCTATACCGTGTAGTAAAGAGAAATTAGCTAGTTATACTACATCAGCAAACTCTGGTGTGATGTAAACAAGTCGGTACTTCCCCCTATACCGTGTAGTAAAGAGAAATTAGCTAGTTATACTACATCAGCAAACTCTGGTGTGATGTAAACAAGTCGGTACTTCCCCCTATACAGTATAGTAAAGAGAAATTAGCTAGTTATACTACATCGGACAGGATGGGTATGGGAAACACTAGCCCCCCCCATTTCATGATGGGGGCATTAAGACACCATTTAATAGATAATTTCAATACTTGCAAAAGAAATGGGTGAGTTGTTTATATTTAAGATAAATTCATTTATTTTAATTCTATTGTAATAATAAAGTTTGTTTTTTTTCTCCAAATTTTTTTTGGGATTATTTTTATTTTTAAAGTTTAATGTCTTTACAAATAGGGTGCCATTTTAGAAAACTCATAATAACATAACTTTGTATTCAGGCAGTGGATCCCACTAAGATAACATCCAAATATTTCATGGTGGGAGCATTAAGAGACCACTTAGGGCTATTCCATTAATTTATCTACCTGACCCCAGGACTCCACAATAAACCACTTCTATCCATGGTTGGATTGCCTTCTTATTACTTCTATTTCTTATTATTTCTATGTAATCTATTAAATAAATTCTACGGGTGGTACCCCTTAATAAGCAAACCTGGAGTCCTGGGGTGGGGTAGATGTTTTACTGGAATAGCCCTTAGATAATTTCAATATTTGTAAAAGAAAAGGGGCGAGTTGTTTATATTCAAGATGAATCTAATTGTAATAATTAAGTTTTTTGTTTTATAATTTAATGTCTTCACAAATTGGGTGGCATTTTATAAAACTTCATAATAACATAACTTTGTATTAAGGCAGTGGATCCGACTAAGATAACATCCAAATATGATATCCTTATTATACCTGTCCTGCCATGAATTACTTTTGTAAGCTATAAATATATCTGTTTTTTACATCTGGACAATCATCACTGACACTAATTAACACTTTGAGGCTGCCAAGCACACCTGTGTGGGGGGAGGTTTTTTCACACCTTTCTATCAGAAAACAATAGAGCTGAAATCAACAAGGACTTGTAGCTGACAACCATATGAGAGAAAGGCTTTAATACAGTCTGCCAGAACTTCTATTTATTAAAGTGTGGTTAGAATTGGAATCAAGAGGTAAGATCTACCGAAATTTTATGGTGAACATTTTTGGCATTTCTTTAAAAAAAAATAATTAAATAATGGAAATGGGTATTCAATTACGATTCATTCCTTTGTTGTATGTATTATATATACTCAACAAAACAGCATGGTGCAGGAAATGTAAATACTATTGTTGTAACTATGCTGTCGAAATGATTTATCTGTGATCTATGTTGTCATAGTTGTGTCCTTGGGCAAGACACAGGGCCCGGCAAAAGCATTCGTCCGCTCGTCCTGACGAGTAGATTTTCCCGACGGACGAGTGGTTTTAATTGTCAACTAGTCCGTCGGACGAGTAGAATTTTTCTATGTTATTTCAGTATTCGTTAATAAAATTGCTTAAAATTTGATGCATTGTTAGTTATGTATTCTTTTTTGTGCCATTATTACGAAAAATAGTAAAATTTCTGCATGATAGCAGGTAAGTAGGTCTATCTACGTCTGTAAATCGGAAGTCATGTACGATGACCGATAACCTCCGAGTGTTCCGGGTGACATGTTAGTATAATGGGTGTTGTCCGAGGATGTCTGCATAAAAATGGCTCAACGAAAATTGGATGGTTATTTTTTTTGTCAGTCAACCTGAAAAACAGGATGGCAGTTGTGTTGACACGACTGATTCAAATGAAAACGGTAACCCTTATGATTTCTGACAAATAACTGATTAAGTCACAGCTATATTTTATACTGGTTCATCGAAAACTTTCTCACAATTTCTCGCGTAATGTGACCTATTTCCCGATGTTTACACTCGCTACATTCCTGTATTAGTTGAATAATCATTCTTTCTATCGATGGATTAAAACTTTAGTGACGTAATGAACATTATAAGATCAGGCGTAAATGTATTGAATACAATTGGTAAACAGGCATGTGAAAAATGAGAATGTTGTATAGCAGATAATTCTGAAATTTTCTGGACAAGTGAATTCTTTGTTTGGACAAGTACTTTTATTCAGGCAACTCGTCCGATAGACGAGTGCTTTTGAAAGTTTTTCCTGGGCCCTGAAGACATTTCACCATCATTGCTATGGATGGCATACAACAGGCCTCCTGTATATTGTTAAGTAAGGTAGTCACCAACTACTACAAGGAGATCCTGCATCAAAGTTACCCGGCTGGTCAAGGGGTGATTAACCCAGCAAACAAACACCCAAATAATTGAAGGTTTGTTTATACAAAAGCTGCTGACTCCACTTAACTTTCAGGTCATCTGCATGACAAGCATTTTCTACGCCACACAACAAAATGGTTACAGATCGCTATGAGAGCAAGGAAACAAATGTTTTCATCAGAAAATCAGATATCTAGTGTTATAGATGTATCATGTTTATTGAAAGTTACATTACAACACCTAGTGAACTAAAATTCAAGTACTGAAGCATATTAAATGCTGTTATATGTTCAGGTTTAAATCATGATGATTATGACAACCATTTGTGACGTTCCTATTTCTAAAACCAATCTGGTCAAGTAATCACTGGGTCTAAGCAGAATCCATTGTAACCATGGAGACCTTTACTGGGTCTAAGCAGAATCCACTGTAACCATGGAGACCTTTACTGGGTCTAAGCAAAATCCACTGTAACCATGAAGATCTTTACCTCATCATTTCAGTCTTTATCTGTGTCATGTTCTGTTGAGCTGATCCTAGGAAACAGGCTTCAATGTTGGCCACTCTAGAATATCAAAAAAATATAATTAATCCTTAATGTGGTCCATAGAAATTTTACTTTAAACTATTATTTTTACAGAACAAAAGAATTAATAATCATTGATAAGATTAGGAAAGTATAAATAAGTTAATACAAGAAAATGTCTAAGACATTAGTGCCCCCACTGCCACTTGACACCCGGAAATAAAGTTTGGTGAGGATTGCATCAGCAGCGGTTTCCGAGATTTGATAGTTCATTGTATTGGACGGGATGGGACGGAAGAGACAGGATGGAATGGGGTGGACATGGGTAAAATTAGATTGCTTAATAGCACATTGGGGAATTCAGAACTGAAGGATCACTGTATCCTAGATTTTATATACAGACTATAGTTGGTGAGATGAAACCTAGCAATGGCTGGAGTTTTTGGATTATTTTAACGTCCTTTTAACAGCTGGGGTCATTTAAGGACATGTCAGGTTTTGGAGTGGTGGAGTACCCAGAGAAAAACCACCACCATTAAATGCAAACCAGTTGTGAGGCAATCAGGCCAGGTAAATGTTAATCTATCTATTTTAAGGTATATCTATATAGAATTTCTAAAAATTAGATATTGTATGTAAGTTTATATGGTAGATTGGGCTATTCAATTGATAAAAGAGGTACCTTGATGCTTTTGTGCAATTTTCAGTCTCATACGAAATCCTAACTTGTGCAAAATATCCAATTAAATACAAGCACTTTCTATATTGTCCTATTACTTTAGCCTGAAATTATCAAATCTGATAAACAAAATTTTGATGTTAAACACAAATTTTTGAATGCACACATTTTTTATACAAATAACTTACATTCCAAACATTGAATCCAAAATTTTCTCCCCACAACAAATTGTTAGGTTTGGCCACCAGACCCTAGTTTTTTGTTAAGAATCGCTAATTCTAATAATAGATTATCTCCCCTTAGTTTGAAACTAGAATCTGATATATCCTAGAGACCAAAATCACAAAGCCCAATTTTATTTATAATTTTGATATTCTATAAATTGTTATTTAGTACGACATTGAAAATTATTTTCTAAAGACATGTATTAATAAAATTTTATAAACAAATGCCAATGATATACTTTTATTTAATTTAATACTTGTATTTTCATATCGTTCAGAAACATACTTGAGTCCCAAAACCTGGTCCTGCATGAGAGATATCAGCGGTGAGATGACTACTGTTGTTTTGCCAGTAAACAGAGGAGGGTACTGATAGCAAAGGCTCTTACCATGACCTGTGTAAACAAAATATATCATCAAAATTCAAATTAATACAATGTTACTGTTTAAACAAACGTCTGTGTATAGAAGCTATTAAAATGATTTTTTGAACATGAATCACAGCATTATTTGTAAATTTGTACAAGAGATAAAAGAGGGATCTTGGTTTTGTGTAAGCCTGATCATTTCTATATTTTAATTATTTGATAACAAGCAGAACCTACTTTAATATGAAATCTAAGAGAGACCTAAGAAGAAATTACTGTGAATTAGAAATAGCATTATTAAACTTTAACTTTCAGCCATTTTGTTTCCTGGATCTGATTAAATATCAAATGGGCACAACTAAGGGTGAAGGGGAATTTTCATATGAAGTTTGAGAAAAATCCTTCCAATACTTCTAAAGATATAGTGATAACAGACTTCAACTATTAAAATCATGGCTGGCTGCCTAGCGGCCATTCTGTTTTTTTTGGATAAGACTGAAAAATTAAAAGGACACTACTAGAGGAAAAGGGTAACCAACATATGAAGTTTAAGAAAATTTCTTGCAGTACTTCTCAAGAAATAGCAATAACAATATTCAAATGTCAAAGACAAAGATGGCTTCAATTTTCTTTGTTTTCTGGATCGGACATGAAATCAAATCTTGGGTAATCTACCTGTAAAATTTGAAAAAATTCTCCTGTTACGTTGTTATCAATTGCTATTGTTATACCAGAACAGCCTTTATTGTCTGTTACCTGTAGCCATGATTACACAAGTGTCACGACGATCATTGAGGACGGAATCTATTATCTTCCACTGCATTCTGTAAATAAATTTCTGAATCAATACTTACTAGTTCACTAACATATTCAGAACATAGAAAATGACTTAAGTATTCAAGGATTTAAGCTTAAAGCAATATGCTGGTCTCATTTTCATAACAAGTTCATTCCAAGGACCTATATTAATTTGAATAAAAATGATACTAGTAAATATATAATTTTGCACAAATCAGATCTGATTCTATTGACAGGTTCATTCATTCAACTGACAAACTTCCTGAACCCCCTTGATTCTCATTTTTAGTCTGGTGATGAAAAAGGTGCTATTAATTTCAGACAAGTTTGACTTTCAGGGGTTGTGAGTCCAGGTCAAGGTCACCTCAGACAATTCGACTTTCAGGGGTTGCTAAGTCTAGGTCAAGGTCACCTCAGACAAATTTGACTTTCAGGGGTTGC